>NC_072774.1:10137162-10437162 GCF_022539595.1 Amphiprion ocellaris
AGCGACATGCTATACGATGACGTTTTTTGGAAGACATGCTATACTCTGACGTTTTTTGAGCCACATGCTATACTATGATGTTTTAAGAGTGACATGCTATACTATGACGTTTCTTGGGCGACATGCTACACTATGACGTTTTTTGAGCCACATGCTATACCATGACGTTTTTTGGGCAACATGCTATATTATGAAATATTCAGAGCAACATGCTAAACTATGACAGTTTTAGAGCGACATGCTATACTATGACGTGTTTTGGACGACATGCTACACAATGACGTTTTTAGAGCGACATGCTACACTATGACGTTTTTTGAGCCACATGCTATACTATGACGTTTGTTGGAACAAAGGCTATACTATGACGTTTTTTGGACGACATGCTATACTATAATGTTTTTTGGGCGACATGCTACACTATGACGTTTTTTGAGCGACATGCTATACTATGATGTTTGTTGGAACAAAGGCTATACTATGACGCTTTTTGAGCGACATGGTATACTATGAAGTTTCAAGAGCAACATGCTATACAATGACTTTTTTTGGACGACATGCTATACTCTGATGTTTTTAGAGCGACATGCTATACTATGATGTTTTTTGGACAACATACTATGCTATGACGTTTTTTGGACCAAAGGATATACTATGTTTTTAGAGCAACATGCTATACCATGATATTTTTGGACGGCATGCTATACTATGGCGTTTTTTGGGTGACATGCTATACTATGACGTTTTTAGAGCGACATGCTATACTGTGACGTTTCAAGAGCGACATGCTATACGATGACGTGTTTTGGACGACAAGCTACACAATGACGTTTTTAGAGCGACATTCTACACTATGACGTTTTTTGAGCCACATGCTATACTATGACGTTTTTTGAGCCACATGCTATACTATGACGTTTTTTGGGCTACATGCTACACTATGACGTTTTTTGAGTGACATGCTATACTGTGACGTTTTTTTGGACCAAAGGCTATACAATGACTTTTTTTGGACGACATGCTATACTCTGATGTTTTTAGAGCGACATGCTAAACTATGATGTTTGTTGGAACAAAGGCTATACTATGACGTTTTTTGAGCGACATGCTATGCTATGACGTTTTTAGAGCGACATGCTATACTGTGACGTTTCAAGAGCAACATGCTATACGATGACTTTTTTTGGACGACATGCTATACTCTGATGTTTTTAGAGCAACATGCTATACCATGATGTTTTTTGGACGACATGCTATACTATGACGTTTTTTGGGTGACATGCTATACTATGACGTTTTTAGAGCGACATGCTATACTATGACGTTTCTAGAGCGACATGCTATACTATGACGTTTGTTGGGCGACACTCTATACTATAGGCTTTTTAAATTGGCATATTACTATGACTTTTTTTGTTTTAGTTTTTTTTGTTTTTTAGCAACATATTATAAGAATTTGAACAGTTTTAAAAATTACTATACTTTTACTTGTGCAATGAAATATTATTCTATGGCATTTTTTAGACGACATATTATACTCTGATGTTTTCTTGAAAAACATACTATTTTCACAATATACTGCACTATGACATTTTTTGAACCACATATCATACATGACAATTTTAGGCAACATCCTATCATTTTGCACTTTTTGAACCACATAATAATCAGTTGGGTTTTTTTGCCGACATGCTATACTATGAACTACAGGCCATACTATGTTATTCTTGAAAAGTATACTATACTTTGACATTTTCTGAACTACATCCTATACTATGGCGCTATACACAGAGTGCTTTGGTTACATGTTGATTTATAATCTAGATTTTTTTCTGTTTTGTTTTTTGACAGGATTACCACAGACCTGACCGTGAACACCGTTGACACCCACCTGAGGGAGACGCTGCCTAAGATCTCAAGGCTGCTTGGTCGTGGTCTTTCTGGTCCTGCTCCAGAATGCCTTCATCCACTACGTCTTCTTTTGAAGAGGCCCTCAGATGCTGCAATCTCTGACCTTAAGGAGGAATTGCTACTTTCACTCTGTAACGAGACGGCGGTTATTTTAAAGACCCAGCTCCTGGCAGCTTTGAGTGAAATTTTAACACCCATCAAAACAGAACTACAGACAGTTAAATCTGAGCTGTCGGTCAGTATTTCAAACATCAAGTCCGACCCCGGTGCCCTAAAGCATGCTGTGGGTGAAACGGAAACTTCACTCTCCACATCACCCACGACATCGTCACACTCCAAAGCAGAGCACCTGTCTGCTGAACTTTTAAAAGTGGACTATAAATGTAAAGAATGCGAGCAGCAGCAGACTATGAGCAGCGGAACAGATGTGATCAGAAAGAAGTCATTTTCTTTTTTCTTTTCTTTCTGGTTGACTTGATGCTGTCAGATGCAGATGTTGGAGCTGATTCTGATCTTTCAGGATAAAAAGCTGCTTTTCCTTCACAGACTTTTCAGGAAATTATTCTCTCAGGTTTTCTCTGCTATTTATATTTTTATTATCTGTGATTATTTCATTATTTCTTTATTGTAAAAATAAAGTTTGAGGCATAAAGACTCATTTAGTTATTTTAATCCTGAAATCTTTGATGTAGCAGAACTAAACTTCCATTTTCCTTCTTGTACTTCTGATAGTAGAACTAAACGTATCTTCAACACGGATTATCTGCTTTTAATGAATCAGCAGCAACATCACAACAACAAATGAGACAATTTTCAACAAATTAATGAAACTGATTTCATTTAAAACCATCAGAGTCTGTTTTAGTGTCAAATTAAAGCTGATTACTGACAACTAGAACATTAACGTTACTGTTTTAATCACATTTAAGTTTCCTGAACGTTACATTAATGTCAACCAGCCACAGTTTTATGAACTTAATGAACCACATTACAAGAACACAACACATTTCAGCTGTTTACATGAAACTCAACACATTAGCTTGATGCTACGTTAGCTTTACTCAGGGTACGATTGAGCAGCTAGCTCGGTTAGCATCGCTAACATTAAAGCTAATATTTACTATGCTAACTTTCTTCTCTGGTCAACACACAATGAAAAAAACTCCACCAACATCTGGAGTGCATGGCACACATTATATCTGACACTAAAGCTGCATATAAAGTGCATTAAAAGCGGCACCGATACGAAAATAAACATTTACTTACCAAACTATCAGAGTCCTTTCAGTGTCTGCTGGTAGAATCAGCCGAAGGTAGAAAACTGGTTAAAACAAGCCAACGGGCAGGAAAACTGTCTGTGGAAAATGTTCTGCTGCTCCACTGATAAATAAACCAACAGTTATTATGTCAGAATTAATCCAAACCAGGAGAGTAGAGTCTCTGCTTCCTCCTCCATAGGACCTGTCAATCATTCCAGACCGGACTGTCAATCAAGTAGTCCCGCCCCATGGCTTCGCAAAACTTTAACGCTCTATAAAAAAATCAGTATTGATTTATTTTAAGATCAGCCACCTGATCTCTCATTTTGACCATGGAAACTCACGAAAAAAATGTATATACAGTCTATGCACCGTACTCTGTTTGGCTCCACACTTGCTGATGACCACTTCCGGTCTCAGAAAATGAAAAAACTGACCTTTTTTCGTTTCTGTCTCTTACTGATTTTACTTTCTTGTTATTCTAAATATAAAACGAAAATCAAAGCATTTTTTAAAAAATCGTATATCCCTTTTTGATCATGAAAAAGAAAAACGCCTTGTATTTCAATTTTTGTATTTTAAAACTAAAATCAAATAACCACTCGTTTTTTGTTTTTCAATACCCGTTTCAGAACGGAAAATCCAATTACCAGATCCGTACACGGACCGTTATTAAATGGTCGTGTTATTTTTTAGTGATCATTTTGTTGAGCGGTAATTTGAGTGAAAGACTCCTAAAACAGTTTAGAAGAAGTGATTCAGGTGCTGGTACAATATCTATGCAAAAAATAAATAAATAAAACTCAGCCAAGAGACAAACTTTTCTAGAGATACAAACTCAAAAACATGAACAGACTTATAAGTATTATATTTCTAACAGGGCTAACTATCTTATTGCTACATATACACTACCTTTCAAACGTTTGGGGTCATTTAGAAATGTCCTTATTTTTATAAGAAAAACAGTTTTTTTCACTGAATATAACATTAAATTAATCAGAAATACACTCTAGACATTGTTAATGTGGTAAATGACTATTCTAGCTGGAAATTTTTTAATGGAATATCTACACAGGAGTACAGAGGAACATTTCCAGCAACCATCACTCCTGTGTTCTAATGCTACATTGTGTTAGCTAATGGTGTTGAAAGGCTCATTAATGATTAGAAAACCCTTGTGCAATTATGTTAGCACATGAATAAAAGTGTGGGTTTTCATAGAAAACATGAAATTGCCTGGTTGACCCCAAAACGTTTCAATGGTGGTGCATAGACAATGACATTTCACCTGGTTTGTGATTGAGAAATATCTTAAATGTTTTAGACAGATCTCACATTTTCGGATACTGCAACCTCTTTCTACCTTTTCAACCTCTGAGATATTTTTATGTTACTATAATAGTCCAAATGCTGTTATCGAGTTCACGTCCTCGTTCCATAATCATTTTTTGTGCTAAATTGCTCCCTAAGTTTTCACCTTTTCCACTAGAAATGAACGCTATTGAAATTCTTTCATCTGCTAAACAACTAAACTAAAAAAAAAAGTAATGCTTCTGGAAAGCTATAAAATTATGCTTTTTGTAGCTACCACAGTAAATCTTCAGTATTTAAGGGGAGTTTGGTGAAGTTTAGCAGCCAGGGGGGAGATTTTCTATTTTATCCTTAAAACATGGTGGATATTCTATAGGGTTATTACAGCATTTAATTACCTCCAAATTCTCCTATAATGTGTGGTAATTTGATTCATTTAGATTTTAACAGGCTCATAGCAGATCTGGTGCACACTCGGCACTCCAGGATTGAGAAATGTCACTTTCATCATAGTTTTAGCCTCATATAAAAATCATCTTCACTGTTTCTGAAATGGCTGGGCAAAAATAGGATTCCTGCTGAACTTGAACATCTGTGTAAAATGGAGAAAAGCTTTGCTACAAGGGCATCACTGACTTTGTCCAGGCCTGGGAACAACGGCAGGGGATGAAGTTGAGGACATTTCTGTGACATTTACCTGTAAACTATGAAGGACATTTGAGGTAGTGCAGAAAAAGAAAGTTCACTTCCTCACATCCATTCATCAAAGTGTCCTTGAGCAAGACGTTGAACCCCAAATGTTCCCAGTTGCTCTCCAAGCACTTTGTAAGATGGCTGTATTAGTATGTAAGTGAATTAGTGAATGCACTTCGGGTAAAAATGACACATAATATTAATTCACCACTCATGAAACACCTTACTTTCTACGGACAATCTAGGAGAAATCAGTATTTGTGTTTTCTTTAACTTTAGAAGGAGTAGGCTAGCTTCAGTTTTGATAACATTATAAAGTAGTACTAACCCTCAGTCACATGTACTTGAATTGAAAGCACACGCTTGACAAAAAGTAAAATTTAAAGTCTGAATGTTTTCCATGTGTCTGTGCAGAGACTAATTCTCCAGAGATTCAACCATCAGCTGCTGAGAATTAAGACTTGAGGGGGCTGCAGTGCACTTAGCACCATGTTAAACACTTTGTGGCCTTGTGAACAGGTGATGAGCTCACAGCTTGAGGTGTTTTCGAGTACAAGGCCAGCATGCTGCAACGTTATTGTGTGTTTCTAGGCTTGTTATGCTGCTGGGAAGACTCAAGTTCTCGCCATGTTTGGTCCTCATTAATGTCTAGAAGTGTTTTTCTGTTTAATTCATTACACTTCTAGTCTATTTATTCTGTTAAACGAATGAGAAATCCTAGAAATTCTTTACGTTTTTGGTCATAGACAATTAAACCATTTCTTATGCCAGTCAGAAATGTGACCCTATAACATCTTAAACTAACTACATTGCTCATCTGTGAAGCACATTAAGTCATGAGGGTTCCAACTGTATTGGAATTAGATTTAGAAACTACACAAATAGCCAGTCAAGTCCAATTAAATTGTTAATTTTGGTGTCTTAGTGCATTTTTTCCATGAACGCATGCATGGACAAACATTGAAACGTTCAATTAAAAGGTGCATCAGGTTGTTCCATGGATAACAGCAGCCTCTACTGGCTTTCCAGAGACACATGCAAGCAGCATAAAGTGTAACTTTAAACTTACAGAGCAGCGGAGGATGTGTTCCTTAAGAAAACTCAGAAAGAAGACATCTTAACTGTATATTTGAAGTCCTGTCTAGTTAATTTATCACATATATTTGATCTTAATATTAAAATTACTTTATTAAATGTATGTAATAATAATAAACTTAAGTAAATTCTGAGTTTTTCCCTGGAAAGTATTTTGGCTCAGTGCTTTTACAAGTGCTGAATAAACAACTGTGACTTCACTTTACTTGACATTTTCTTTAATTTGAAATTCAAGTCTGATTTACCATTTCAACTTTGGCAACAAATTTCTTCTACAACGAAACACAACATGAAGTTTAACATCAGTGCCTCAAGAAAGAACAATTATCTTTACATTAAAAAAAACTAAAAGTTGAGGAAATAAAATGAGGCTCTTTGAGGTTCTTTTTTTTCCCCCATTCTCATTTAAAAGTCCCAAGCTATAACTGGATTTTTTTTTATTTCAAACATGCAGTGCAGTGCAGTAAATTGAGTAAATAAAAATTCTAAACTTCTGCAAGAAATAAAAATATTAATATTTTTCTTTTCAAGTACAACCACAGTCTTCCCAAAATTTACAACCGAACAGAGTTGAGCAGAGTTTCAGGTGTTTTGTACATTTGAGTTTGTTCTCAAATAACAACAAACACATCTGACTAAAATATACAAATCAAATTTTTTCACTCCTTGTGAATAAATTAGCTTCAAAAATGTAATCCTGCATTATAAAGTCTATGTAGGATCGGACAATAGTATGAGAAATTGAACTGTTTTTTTACTTTGCTTTGGATTTGTTTTTCTACAGTAGTGAGTTTAGTTTTTTTTTTTTAAATGAAGATGAAATGATGTATTCATGTATACATTTATTTCAACTGCGAGTCCTTTGTGTTTTTACTGTAATTAAGAGTTTATTATTACTGGAATAAGAGAAAATGGTGGGGCTATAAAAATTTTATCATATAATTTCAAAAATGATGCCATATAACCCAGTCCTACATAGAAATATGGCATTTAAACCTTTGAATAGTGCCTTAATTCAAGTCCATGGCAAGAAATTACAATGCAGTGCAAGGCCCAGTACCCAGTAAGAGAGGTAGTATCCCAGAATGCTCTGTGTGGTGGGAGAACAGGCTTTAAAATGTGGCAGCAGTGCAACGATGGGATTTTGAGGTGTGTGCTTACAACCATTTCTGGAATGGCTCTGCATCTGTACATTGGGGTTAGATGTTTTCCTTCGATGAAGAAGGGGCTCGTTGAGGAGGAGCAGGTGAGCACTGATCCAGAAGGGCACAGGAGACGAGGAGGCCATAAATCTGGTTAGAACCTATAAATGTAGATTAAAAAAGAGGAATAAGTATGTGTTTTTCTTCAAAAGTTAGATAAATCCAGAAGATTTGATGCTTTTCTTACCTGTACATGCATGCACAACGTTCCAAACACAAGGAGCACCGCAGAATGTACAACATACACAAACACCCTGGGGTTGAAGAATCCCGGCGTTGGTTTGTCAAGTCCTCTGTTTGCATTCGTCTCCCAAAGTCCAAGTCTCATGCACAGTTCTGGGTTAGCTTGAAAATATGCATAAGCAGCCATTATGCCAAGGGTGGCCATAGGCAGAGCCAGGATAAAGTTTGGTATCTGCTTCAGTTCAAAGTAACGGAGGAAGCCCACGTCCCAGTACACATCCTGGATATGAGAATAAAGCAGCGGGAGAGGTCTCATACACCAGAGGGGCGGCGGACCATTTTCGTCAGGAACCCGGTAGCCCTTCCGTTCAGCCAGCGACAGAAGAGCAGGTGAGATCCGCTCCAAGGAGGTGGACGGTGTGCAAAACGTCCTGTAGCCATAGTACTGGAAAGCACAGAATGGGAGGGCAATAATTGCGGTTCCCAAGAGGGAGGTGAGAAGGAGACAGATGATGACCCAGATATAGTGGAAGACTTTAGTGTGGCCTTTCGTCGTCGCACGATATACACGAATCTGGGAGATGGCGTGCAGTGATGGAAGATACAGTAGAAACCCAATGTTGACAAGTCCGTTGGATCGTGCTGCAGTGGCGATGCTGAGGGCCAGGCAGGCTCGGAAGGTGAATCCTTTCTCCAGGAGGAACAGGCCGCCAAAAGTGAGAGCAGCAAACAGGCTCTCTGAGTATCCAGCAGTCATGAAAACATTGGCGGGCGTGATGCAGTAGAGCAGGCTGGAGAGCAGAGCGAGGCGCCTGTCCTGCAGAACGAGCCTACTGAGCGCGTGCAGGGCCACTACACTCAGCAGGAAGAGGGCGCTGTTGGCCAGAGCCACCGCCACCAGCAGCCGCCCCCTCACGCTCAGCCAGCTGCTCATGGGCCACAGCAGCGTCTCGGCCAGGCCTCGGAGGACGATGGGGAAGAGGGGGAAAAATGCAAAGTTGTGCTCGTAGAGGTATCCTTTTTCGGCGATGAAGAGGAAATGCTCAGCGTCCCAGTGAGAGAGGCCACCCAGCAACCACTCCACCACTGAGTCCAAGTACAGGGGCTCCTCTGTCCGAGGGGGCCTGAACGCATCAGCTTCATGGTCAGGGATGGCAGCATTCAAGACAGCCTGGAGAGAAATATTTTGCATTATTAAAATCAATTGTGCTGGACTTCATCTGTATATCCTACAGTTGTACAGTCATGCTGCCTGTTTTCCACATCTTATGTTATTTATTCCCCTGTACACTATTCAATAGTCAACAGTGACAAACATGTTAAGCCCAAAATTATTCAGACTCATATAAAACTTCATTTAAAGTGAATTTGTACTTGACTGATAGGTTTCTTCTGGCTGGAAATTACACAAACAAGTGGCAAAAAACAGTAACACATTCTGTTAGTGATGATATTGATGAATTTCAATGATTTCTAGGTTTTTTCCCCTACATTTGTCATGTTCAAATTTATTCACAACACATTAAACTGTGAGAAATCAGCAATAAACTGAGAACAGCTGATGCAGTAGGTCTCTATTCAAGTACTTGGCTAGCCAGACAAGCTTGTTGTAGTAAACAGCATCATGAGAGAAGAGAACAACATTAAGATTCTGGAAGAAAACATCAGGGGTTGCACAGTCACGCAGTGGTTAGCACTTTCGCCTTGCAGCGAGACGATCCCTGGTTCGCGTCCCGGCATCCCGGGATCTTTCTGCATGGAGTTTGCATGTTCTCCCTGTGCATGCGTGGGCTTTCTCCCACATTCCAAAAATATGCTGAGGTTAATTGATTTTTCTAAATTGCCCTTAGGTCTGAATGCGAGTGTGATTGTTAGTCTGTATATGTAGCCCTGCGACAGACTGGCCAGGGTGTCCCCTGCCTTCACCCCAAGTCAGCTGGGATAGACTCCAGCCCTGTCCACCCCCCCACCCACCCTAATGAGGATTAAGTGGTGTATAGATGATGGATGGATGGGTGAAGAAAATATCAGGCATTCTGCAGAAAAAAACCTAGCTGTGGGCAGCACTGGACCTTTCATCAAGACAGTCATTTGAACAATACAGCCCATGTGATCGAGAAATCTTTAAAATAAAACAAAGGTTTTGGAGTCCCTGAATCCAATGAAGAATCTGTGAAGGAAACTCAAGATCAGATATTTAACAATGATTACAAAGAAAGGGTATGAATAATTTTGGACACTGACATTGTTCGTAAATAACAGCACAGCTGTATAAAATTCATTAGCATCTCTATCACAATGTCTTACCATCTTTTGTCACGTGTGTATGTCATTTCTAGCCAGAAGAGCTTATAGCCAAATAAAACCTCATCATAAATCAAAATTTGTCAAGGGGGATGCACAATTTGGGGCTCAACCTGCACATCAAGGAGAATGAAGGTAAACGACCTGTGAACTGCAGATGCTAATGAGCAAACTGCCAGCCTTTAAACTCACCTGCAGAAACAGAGAGAGACCTCTGGTGACTGTGGCGAACTCCAGCACTGCTCGGACATCCATGGTCACTGGTGCGCCGGACTAAACGTGAGGAAGCCGGTTGTGACAGACATGAGCTCTGCCGCTGCTAGCTGACGCTCACCGTCGTGTTTTCTGTACAACATAGCTAGCTAGGAGGGAAAACACGATCGGCTAAAGAGCTCTAGGACGTTTCTCGATTAAAACTGGTTCCACAGACGTAAAAGAGGGTGAATGCTAATTTAATTATATGGCTACCAGTATTCAAGCAGCGTCTTTTTGTCTCTTTGTCCTCATATCTTCCCCTGCCGCACAGCAACCTCGGTTCGAATAGCACTTTTGACTTCCGGTGTCGCCGTGGATCTCGTTTCAAAATAAAGGCGCTTGAGTCCGCATCATGAGAGCACTGCTTTTTCCTACGCACACTATAAATACGTTCTAGAAATCTAACAATTCTGAATAATAGTTAAGCTTTTGCTGACTTAAGGTGTGCAACCATACATCAGCTTCAGTGGCATTTTAACGCTCTTAAAAATATATTGTAAGTACATCTCCCCTCCAGCAGGTGGCGCTCCACGCTGTCTCATGGAGCTGGTATTTCAAGTGGCGCAAGTACGTTAATCTTTCCTGTTTTATTACTCATGCCTGTGAATTACAGCCTCGTATGGGTGTAAAAGAATGTGCTTATGTTTATCTGATATCTGTTAAATGCATATGTATTGTCATTATTTTCTGTCTCAATAAGGTACAAGCCACAATATCTAGATCTAACGACTACTATTTTCTTGTATATTCATTTATCTGGTTTAATTGTTCACGTTAACCTCCATAATTATTGTTAATGTAGGGTCTTACCTTTAATATTTACATCAGTTAGGCTAATCTCCATTAATATTAATAGCATACTGTTTTAGTCTTATAATAAAACTTGTTAAATTCAACTCCATAATTAAAAATACAAGTGTCCTAGCTATAATATTTAAATTACTTAGGTTAATCTCCATAATTAACAATACTGTATCATCTTTGCCTTATATTCAGATTTGTTAGTTTAATCTCCATAAATAATATTACTGTAGGGTCTTAGCTAGAATACTTCAATAAGTTAGGTTCATCTCCATTATTAATACTATAGAGTTTCAGTCATAATACCTAAAACAGATAATACTGTTGGGTCTTAGTCTTATTTTTTTTCTAAAAAAATAAGGTACAGTTCTAATTTCTATCATTTTTGAAGGGTTGTAATGCTAACATGTAAATTACTGGGGTAAATTCACATTATCATTAACACTTTGGAGCTTTAACCCCTATGTTTTAACTTGTTAGTTTAATAAAATATTTATCTTTAAATGGAAAGCACTTTATGTGCTATATGAATAACTTGACTTGTGCTCATATTGTAATTATACATGGAAATGAATTGTATTCAGTCCTCCAATTTTAAGTTTTGTGTTTCCTTAAAGTGAAACAACCAACTAATGGCTGTATGTTTTTTCATTTTTTTTACATTTATGAAGTAATTTGACTCCAACAGACACAATTTGAAGAGGCAATGTAAACAGTGACTCTGCTGAATAGAACCATGTTTCCTATGAGATTCCTGAGCTGTGAAGATCAAATAAAGTCCAGCAGTGAACCAAACTGAGTGAATTCATGCATTTCTCTGTCCAAAAACAATGAAACCATCAAACAGCTTACGAAGATTTAATGTACATTTATTCTTACCACGTGGAACATATAGTATAAAGATTTCATACTGAATAAATGATATTCATTGAGCCAAAAAAGGGAAAGGGAGGAATTTACATGTCGTCTTAGCTACATAGTCTGAAATACAAATATGCAGAATCCATGACTGGAGAAAATTTTTCAAATGTGTACTTCATCTAGTTTATTTTCGTTGTACCAGGAGTTAACAGGTTTGAGCCGTGTCTGCCATACTACGGAGCTGTGGAGGGACCAGAGGAGTGGATCTAATCGGTGGGGACTGGAGGTCACGGACCAAACTCAGATGTCAGCCTGCATCCCTCACCAACAACAAGTGTGAGAATAGTGACACAGACAGAGACAGACACAGAGAAAGGAAGTATAATGTACAACATTATATATACACCACAGCAAAGCTGTATTTGAAGTTGAAAACCAGTCCTAAGAGGTGATTTCTTTTCATAAGGGTATTCATACAATCAAGGGATAAGAGGAGGTAAGGGTGTTGTAGGTTCTTGATACTTTGGGGAAGAAAGCCATTTTCTGTTCAACACCAAACTAAAATGACCTCAGAACTCTAGAGGAGCTGCATTGTCAGCTTCTGTGTGAAACGTGTTACAGAATGCTTACACTCAAGAGCAGTACGGTACAGAAAATATCCTACAATCTACTGCACACTGCACAGGCCTCCCTGGTGAAGGTGTCTATTGACAGCATTTAGTCTACTGTCGGGCTGACTGGTGAGAATCCAACTACAGCAACTAGAACCAGTAGGCCACTTGTCAGTCTGCTTCACCTCTGAACGTCAACCAGTTACAGACTCATTGTGCCCTCGAGTGGAGAGCTAGGGCACACTGTGTCTCCCAAACTCACTGTAAACGAGACAGCAACTTTGGTTACAGTTTTTGTTTTTCAGCTATTTATTTATTCATTTATTTATCTTTATTAAAAAGTACTTTTCCCCCCAAGTGCAGAACAGTCTCCCAACTCTGGTGCTCTGCTCTGTGTCATCCAGTTGGCATTCATGTTGCAAGTAGTGTCACTTTGTCTCTCTCTCTCTCTTTGTCTCTCTGGTTTTGTAATCCACCACAGCTCTGTGACTACCCTCCTCGAGCAAGGTTGGCCTGGGGAGGGCACAGAGAATGGAATCTGAAGGATTTTCATAAATTAAAGACAGTCACTTGAACCTTCCTTGCCCTGTTACACACACAAGCCAGGTTACCAGGGAGGAGGAGATTGGGGATAAAACCCCCAGAAAGTGGAGCCACGGCTCCCTACAGCTGTCATGACTGGCCGATCAAAAAGAGTACATCACAGATAACATGA
Source organism: Amphiprion ocellaris (assembly GCF_022539595.1). Classification (NCBI taxonomy): domain Eukaryota; kingdom Metazoa; phylum Chordata; class Actinopteri; family Pomacentridae; genus Amphiprion; species Amphiprion ocellaris. Next base: position 10,150,364 of record NC_072774.1, read on the forward strand.
GAAACCAGCGAGTTCATTAGGGGAGACACTGAAAGGTCGAGGAGTCGGGACTCATGTAGTGTGAACTCTGAGTGGTTCTCCTCCACCTTAGCTAAGGCGTGCAGAGCCCGGGCAGCTCGCCGCATCATGTCCGGGCTTGTGGGCTCGAAGTGCATCCCCTGTAGGTGTAGTAGAGAGCTCTGGCTCTGCTGAAGCTGTGTGGCAGCCAGACTGTCCTCCAGGAAGCCCAGCAAGTTGCCCACACTGCCCTTCTGAAAAGCGATTGCTCGGGCTGCCATAGTATCACCCTGGGCCAGGTTGGCCAGTAGGACCACGGCCATCTCCCTGCAGACTGCAACCTTCCTGTCTCCAATTAGCCGCACCAGGTTCCCGTATAGCTTCTCCAACCGACTGAATGGCGGAGTGGCCAAGATGAGGTCCACATTGTTGTCTTGGATGCTCAGTTTGCTTAGCGTCTCCAGGACCAGTCTCTGAGGGGACAAAGCACTATGGGGGCCCAGGGTGGGGAAGGGGTCCTGGGCCTCTGCTGAGGGGCAGACGGCCCAGTGGAGAAGACCATCCAACAGAGGCAAGCAGATGCTCTCGGGATAGATGGAGAGGTTCAGCTGGCCTGAAATGTTTGCCAAAGTGACCAATGTGTTCTCCCTCAGGAGCTCCAAGCAGTCCCACCACCATTCATCCCTTTGGCCCACTCCCTCATCAGAATCCTCGTCTTTCTCGTAGGTGAGTGGGGCCTGTTTGCGCTCCAGGTGCCGGTGGTGGAGCAGGATGAGGCGCCCCAGTAGCAGCAGCAGCCCTGGATGTTTGGACATCTCATGGTCATTGCCTGGCACGAAGGAGAGGCTGCGGACAATGTTTGAGACACAAATGCAGCGCCGGGCTAAAGAATCCTGCCAGTTAGCCAGTGCAATGAGCGGCCCCTCGTCTTTACTGTGAGGCTCGTCCTCCAGGATGGTGCCAGTCTGCTGAGCCTTCTGGATGAAAATACTGCCGGAAGAAGGAATGGGTCTGTTGTTCTCCTGGTGATTTTTAGAGCCTTTCTCAACTGCCTTCATCTCAGAATCGGTTTTCTTTTCCTCTTCAGTGCCAGGTGAAGAGCCGGTCTTCTCTGTGACTGCTGATTTCTCAGAGGAAGAAGTCTCTTTTGGCCTCTCGTCTTCATCTTGATATTTCCTTTTATCCTCCTCAGTAGGCAAACAATTTTCCCGTATTTCTTCTTCTAGAACTCTTCGCTTCAGTAAAACTGGGGGCACTGGTATTCTTTCTCGCGGTTCTAAGAAGTCTTTGCGTGGTTCAAAGTGAGTCTGGATGTGTTCTGTTGAGTCTCCCCCTCCAGCACTCCAGTGAAGTAACCCACTGTCAAACTCTTGAAGCTTGCCGTGATTATTTGTCTGTGCAGCCACAAATGGGTCTTTCTTTCGTACCACCTTTAGGGGAAACTTGTCAAACTTGCTGGCCTGTTTAGGTCTCTCATTGGCAGATAAGGACTGGGATAAACCCGTCTGTTCAGAATTAGGACCTTTGCTCTTCTTTTCCTCCTCCTTCTCATGTCCTGCCTTCTCATCTTTACCCCGAGAGCACTGCACTTGATCCTCCTCCTCTTTCACATTAGCTGGCCCCTCAGTTTCTTGTTCCTCCTCTTCTTCGTCATCTTCCTCCTCTTGCTCCATATCCTCCGTCCGTGGTTCTTCCTCTTCCGTGCTGTCCCAGTCTCGTTTCAAGGCATCAGGATCAAGTAGTGTCCTCTGGCCAGGGTCCCCGACTTCATACTCCCGCAGGATACCAAAGATTTCAATGAGGCAACGTCTGAAATACTCAACCACCAACTCTAGTAGGCCAGGCAACTAAAGAAAGAACAAAAAAAAGAAAATGTTAGATATGATCACCGTGAAATCTGCTACAAACAATCATAAAGGGCTCAAAATTGAGTCTTACCGTGTTGAGATCGAAGGTAGAAATACTGCTGTCATCATACAGGAGAATATTGATGGTATCTAAGGCCCACGTACTTTCAGCCAATAAGCCTGACTTTAATGACATCATGACTCTCCAGGCCTCTGGAGTTCCTTAAAAAAAAATTTTTTTAAATGAAGTCAAAAAATTTAATTGGTACAAAGTATTCTCTGAGCAATAACTGGACTAAGCAACATTAGACGAGTGCTATCAATGATGAAGACACTCAATATCACAAGATGGTTTTAATATTCATAATTTATGGTCATACCAATATCTTTCATGGTGAGTCTCCGACGTGGTTTCAGGACAGGATGCGTAGCTTCTATAGATCCCGGGGGAAAAGGCATGTCTCGCCTTATTAGAGGCGACTGCACTGGAGGGGGCACTATGTGAGATGCAGGCACTGGGGGGCCAGCCTTCTGCATCTTCATTACTCCGTGCATATAAGGGGATTTACTGGGTGATGTCCTGCTCTCCATGGGGCGGGGCATGGAGGCTGGGCTGGACACCTGTGGAATGTGGTTCTGGACACCCTGAGGGGGCTGGTAGTTGGACTGGACTGATCGAGGCATGGGTTGGCCGGGCCCGGCTGGACCGTAGGGAGGCTGTCGAGGGCCCATCTGACCTCCCCACTGGCCGTCGTGATTCATGCGCTGTTCTGATGACATCATCTCCTCTGAGCGGTTCATGCCAGGATAACCAGGTCCCTGTGGTGGGCCTCCAGGGCCACCCTGTCTGCTGGGGTAGTTCTGATAGTTCATGTCTCGAGGTCCCTGCCACATGCCTCCCTGAGGACCGTCAGGGCCGGACTGCATCATTTGAGGGGGCATGTTAGGCTGAGCGTTGGGCCCTGTTGCTCCCTGCATCCGTTCACGGCCAAAGGGGAAGGGGAACTGATTGCCGGGGCCAGGTGGACGGCGATCAGAGCCTGGGTAGGGCCCACTGCCGCTGTACTGATTGTACGACTCCTGCTGCCCTGAAGAGGGTGCAGAGGCGCCTCCTTGCTGTTGTTGCTGTTGCGGTGCTTGTTGTCCACCAGGGAAAGGTCCACTGTACTCCGGCTCATGGCGTTTTGATGGAGGGTAACCCCCTTCTACAGGACGCTTGTAACTCTGCAGGTAACAAATCACAGAGATGAATTCACTACTCACCATTTCAATAGAAATGAATGCATTGGTTCACAATACAGTTATCAGAATACAACCACGTGTAAGCAGCACCACCAGAGAAGAAAAAAAACAGAAGTGAAAACTAAAACTTGGATATTATTTGGTCACAGCATACTGAGAATAACTGGAGTTGGTGTAGTGCAGATGGATCATTTACCTGTTGTTGTGGGTACATTCCAGGTTGCTGATTTGGGTACGAGCCAGTAGGGGGCGTTCCCTGTCCAGGATACTGATTACCATAGGAATCATGCCTGCAAACATCATGCCTTGTCAGTTTGACCATGAAAATATTGCATCTCTCACCGAGCTGAGACAAGCCCGACTGTTATACATGCATAGACAGACACGCAGTCAACATGAAGGTATACAGTGATGAATTTACAACCCAAAAACAAGACATACAGCTCCAGGAGTTTCATTGTGCTTAGAGTTAAACACTTGATTAAATTACATTTAAACTTCATTGCACTTATATTGGTTTTATCAATATGATTAATTTCATCTACAAAAATTTTAATATATAAAATGAACAGTAATAGAAATGTAGAAATGTCTTTTGGGTAACTGACAAGACAAATAGATGGAACTGATACATTTCAAATTTGAAGTGTATTTCAATCAATGCAAATCTCTCTGTTTCTTAGCCCAGACCAAAGATTTGTGAACATGAAGTAGCATTCCGAATGAATATTTCAACAAGGAAGGAAGGCAACAAAAATCTCATGCTCATGATAGGATCACATTCAAGTAAATGCATGCCAAAAATTTCACATTAAAATAATATGAAATTGTACTGTCTAATTACACTGCAAAACTGGATAAAACGGGCTATCTTGTAATGAGAGAGATCTGAGTCATAGATTACTACATTAAGAGTCACAAAAGCAATGTGTTTGTTTTATATGAAGAATGAAGCTACTCTCAGTGGACACAGAGGCTTGCCAAACCAGTGCCATGTCAACTGACCGTGGCTGCTGTGGTGGGAAGCGATTTGGCGAATACATCCCCGTGTCGGCGTTGGCAGGCATCATAGGGTTTGGCTGAGGAGCACCGGATCCCATGTTACCCTCTGGGCCCATCCCTTGTTCCGATCTGGGAAAAGCAGGAAAACACACAGTATGTTTAATTTTTTTCATGTTATACTTTATACAAATTATGCCAGAGGAAAGGAAAGTGGACAACGAATGCTACAATCACACAGCAACACAAATATAATATAACTCCTGAGCCTGCCACTGTAAGTTTCAGGATAGTTGACTTTAACATCTGCTTTGGTGGCAAAACACTTTTTTAAAGAGACTTAATAGTGGCATTAGTGGTGCTCAGAAAATCGAAAGAATCAGGAGACAAAAACATTAATTGGCTCTAATGTAAAGTGTCACGGCTGCATGTCAGGAAGTGGCAAATAGCGAGAAAATATCCAAGAAATGAAAACTGAGATTTCGCCGTTTGTTGTTATTAAAATAAATCATAGCTTACAACTGCTGTATACCAATTACAACTGCAATGACTAGTCCATTACCTAATTAGCTATTAAATAAGTCATCAACAATCTTTATGAAAAAATATCGATTCCAGCTTCTTAAATTAGAATCCTATCTGATTTCTTTACTGCTCTGCCAATAAACTGACTATCTTTGAGTTGTGCGCAAAACAAGAGAATTAAGGATGTTGTATTAGGCTTTGGGAAACACTGATTTCCACACTTTCCACTATTTACTAACATTTTATAGACTAAACAACTAATCGGCAATTTAACCATCAGTGAAAATAATCGCTAGCTGCAACCTGAGTAAGATAAAACGCTGTTGTCACTTAGACATAAAGACTCTTACCTCTGTCTAAACTGAATGCTAAATGTAGACACATGATGTATTTTTCAGAGCAGCAAAAAATCAAAATATCAGCACCCTCATGTCAGTGAGCAATAACAAATTGGAAGTATAATCATTTTAAATAATGAAAAGAAATGAATAAGTCAAGAAAACAGGTTGGATTTCATGAATAATGGCTTTTCATAAACACCAGAGTAGTGCAGATCACTCACAACAACATAACACATGCACCACAGTTCAAGCACATCTTTCTTGTCAAAAATCACATTTTCCTCAGATGTGTTTAAACTTGAGGACTGAATTTGGCTCCTAAATCTGCAGTGAAACTATGTAAAACCCTGGCGGAACATCACAAACTCAACGCCTAGCTAAACACGTCAGAAGCCAGCCAGCCAATTATTGGGCATTTTTTAAATTTAAATCACAGATAAACAAATTCAGTTTGGGAATTCATTCCTTAGATCTACTTTTTCTGACTTGATTGGGTTTTTTTTTTTAAGTGTGACTGATGATAAAAATGTATGGTTAGAGTCAGAATTGTTCAATGGGGCTAGCAAAATTGCTATATGTTGCAATATCTGTTGCAATTTCTTGATAAAATTACAATATGTCACAACATAAGACCACTATAAATGAAGCATTGTGATGTGTAAAAGATGCCTGGCCAATAGATCATATTCTCCAGGCGTAAGAGAATGGACTTGTTTGTACTCCAAAAATCACACAATTTATATATGTATATATTTCAGTGGAAGAAGAATGTAAAAATTACCATTCTGAAAACCTAATATGCATATCATTTGGCTCTTGTGATGAAAGACCCTGAATACGCCGTGTTCCATTCAGTGATTCTTACCTCCTGTCGTAGCCTGGTCCATAAGGGTACTGCTGTCGGGGCCCCATTGGCATGGTGCCCATGGCCCCGGGCGGTCCTCTGTTGAATGGAGGCTGCTGCTGTTGCTGCTGCTGTTGTTGAGGCGGCTGCTGCTGCTGCTGCTGCTGCTGGTCCCCCACCCCGCTGTTAGGGCCCTGGTTAGCTGGTAGAAACTGCTCCCCAACTGCAAATAAATTCAGCACATTTAGAACTTATTACCTCGACTGGTTAATTAGCTGAGATTAACTGAGCTTCTACGATAGCGAGTTCCATTCAGCTCTTGCTGATTGAGCCTGCCCACCTTTCCGCATGTTGCTGAACGGGTCCTTGTTGGGTTCGTAGGGGCCCATTCGACCTTGCATGTCTGGTGTGTTCATGCCGGGCTGATATGTGGAGTTGGGTGTCATGTTCTTCCTGGGGAACGCAGGGTCGCTTCCTTCAGAGAAAGGGTCCTGGAGGTTAACGCTGCTCCTAGGAGGGAGGAAAAGGGGAGGGGAGGGAAATTAGAATGGAGAGAGACAAAAGGGAAATGCAGAAATTAGTTTCACTTATTATTATGTCTTTCAAAGGATCCATTTGTAAAATCTTAAACGAGACTCACCTGGAACCCGGTGGCATGGGGGGCATTTGGGTGTGAGGAGTGGAGGCTGGGGTGGGAGGCTTGAGGTCTCCACCCTCAGCCATGGAGCTGCTGGTGGACTGGGGTGTCTGAGGCCCCTGCAGAGAGCCCGACCCAGCAGTGGAGCAGAGGGACGCTTCAGATTGAAATGAAAGAGAAGCAGAAAGACACGGTACATGAGTTTAATGGCTTTACAACACAGCACTTTATACTTTTGTAGGTCCACTGAAATGCATGTTCACTTGAAAAGACAACACAAGCTCTAACCTGGAGATGGGGGCTGGACCTTAGCAGGTTGGTTCTTCTTGTTGTCTGTAAAAATCTCAGGAGGAGGGTCTTCACCACGCTCAATTTTGCACTCGAAGGCATACAGACACTGGATGTACTGTTTCTTCAGAGAGCTGGCAGCACTGCTCGATGTACCCACATTCAGGGATGTGGCCAAATCACGCCATTTCTTATTCTTACTCACCTGAGAGACACACGAGATGCAATTAGAAAAGAAAAACAATGGAGAGCAAGCAATACATGCACTTTAAGAATTCTTTGTTGTTTATAGAAACCACACTAACCTGTGCCATGCCTCCGATCTCTTTAACTGACATATATAGCCGGAAGAGGTCGAGGGGTTTGCGTCCTACAGCCGGGAGGTTGGTCATGCCCATTGCTTTCTCGTCAATGAAGGCCAAGAATCGATCCACCCACACCTTTCTGTCCGGCTCTGGTCCTAACTCATACAGACGTGTTATCTTTTCACTGGTTGTGGTGGAAGAGTTGGACTTCTGTTTTGTGCATGAGAAACAAGAAACCGCTTTTAGAACAGAGCAGAAACTATGCAGAACATCAAAGATGTGTTAGGTGCTCAGACTTAAAAAGATTTTCATAAGGACCGTTATTACCTTAGATTTAGGCTCTGGCTTGGGCGTTCCACTTCCATCTACTTTGTTATTCATCTTATTGTTCATCTCTGGACTCGAGGCCATACCTAGACACAGTGACAGGGATTGCACTTAGGTGTGAAATTATAACATTAAAAAGTGAACAAAGCCAGGTGCAGGCATCACTGTACAACTCACCACTTGTGTTATTGGCCATGTTTGGCCCCATCGGATAAGGTGATCCACCAGGAGTGTTCATCATTCCAGGCATGTTGTTCATAGGAGGGCCGTACGGTGGGCCAGAGCCCATCATGCCAGGAGACATGTTGGGGTAACCAGGCATCCTGGACAAGGGAGAAAATATATGAGAATCTAGCATGTAGAACTGTGACAAAAGTATTTTACACCTATTTCATATTTAACCCTCTGAATCCCAAAACCTGCCAATAAATAAAGGGCATGTTATCATACAAATTGCAAAAACTACATTTACCAGAGCCAGAAGCTGTTTAAACAGACATTATTGCCAGATTTTCAATTTTCAGACAGTTCTTCATCTCTGATGTGACGTGACATGTCATTTGAAAAAATAACCACATCTAAGCTTAAAAAGCTAAGGAACTAAGAAAGGTAAGCACAATACTCCTGTTTTAACCTTGTTATGGAGGCCCCCAGCATGTTTTAGGATAGATTTTAACATTACACTGTGTTGGGGCTGTACACTATTTTGTGTTCTCATGTGTACTTTAAATTCTGTGTTTTTTTCTGGAATTGTTTCTTCTATTTCGTTGCCTTGTGAAGCAGCTTTAACCTGGATTTTGAAAAATGCTCTACAAATAAAATCATTATTAATAAAATCAAGATGACCACATATACTTAGTTTTTAAATTCCACATTGAAAAACTACATTTACACTAACCAGATTCTGCAAAAAACTAAAATTCTGCCCTCCTCAGCCCAACCACAAAGCTATTAGTGACATAATAAAACAGTCATGTGACAAAAATGCAAGGATTTTTCAGGTGAACTGCAGGTTGTGCTTACACAGACAGGACAGACAGGAGACACGTATGGAAATAAATTAAAAATGTAAATAGTAAAATATCTCTAGTAGGGAGAGCCACCATTTTCCCTGTACTGCTAACACCTGTAGGCACTCGGAAAAATGTTGTGCATGTTGATTCAAATTATTTTTTTTTTCAATTCTTGGAAAATAAATAATCAAAGACTTTTAGATTTTTAAAAAAAGAAAGATTTCTGGCATTATAACCGTCATACTGCACAAAAGACAGTCTAGCCATGGCTGTGATTTTTTTCATAGGAGGTGCAGGACTTTATATTGCAGTGAAAAATGAGTTTACAGTGAGTGAACAGCAGCAAAACACACCCAGAAACTTGTTGGGGTTCAGAAGGTTAAGCATACACAAGAAACCAGTCAGTAATGGTATGTGCCGTAATTAATGGAAGCACTCGAGGCTCTGTTGTGAACCAACCTGTTGTGCATGGAGTTGGTGGCAGGGTGTTGAATGGCTGTGGGATCCTGGGGCTTTCTGTTCATTCCTGGAGGAGGACACATTCCAGAGCCTACCTGAGGTGGCATGTTGCCCATGTTAGGAGGCATGTTTGGACCCATGTTAGGACCCATGTTGGGGCCCATGTTGGGACCCATGTTGGGGCCATAAGGACGTGCCCCCATTTGATTAGGAGGCATCCTTCCTGGAGGCATGCCAGCATACGGTGGTCCTCCACCCTGTCCTGCCATGGGGTTCATCGAGCCCATGCCTGGCCCGGGGTAGTTGGCATTGGGCATGTTGCCATAGCCAGGTTGCCGGGGATAACCTAAGGATGACATTACAGTGAATAAAAATGAGTTTAGCTGTAACTGAACACTGGCCTACAAAAAAAATCTCTGCAACACCCTAAAGTTTATCTGTCCACAAGATGAAAAGCGTCTTTTTACAGAGTCTTTTCCTAAAGAGTTGTGAGAGACAGACTTTTTTTTCTTTCAGTCTGCTAGCAGAGAGAGCTGTGCACCCTGAGCAACAAGCCTTTGTCACAGTTTCAGCTCTACTGACAGGAGGCTCTGCTACATCAGCTGACTCTCTGCTTCACTGCTATAAATAGCTGCAACAGAGTCAGAGGGAGGGACCAGCGATAGCATGGTATTCCTATGAGGCAGTGAGATATATTCCATAGGTTTGTCTAATGGCATATGTACATGAGCAAACTTCACAGATACTATATGAAGTGGAAAACATTTCTGAATAAAAATTTAAGCCTTAAAGTAACAGCAACACAGCAGAATTTCAAAACCTAATAAAAATTTCTCTCCTAGTCAATCCCAGAGAAGAGAGAATTTGAAAAGTACGAACCTTGGGGGCCATACTGTCCTCCCTGCTGCCCGTAGCCCCCCATGGAGTTGTTCTGTGGGTATGGGGCCATCCCAGGATGCATCTGTCCCCCAGAGGACTGGCGTGGCGACAGTGCAGAGGCCGACTGGGGGGAGCCGTAAGGGGGCATCTGAGGGTTCCTCTGCATAAACCCTGAAAGATGACAGAGGAAGAAGACGGTGCTCAGACAGAGGTGCTACATTAAACACCCTTGAAATGTTAATATCTGTGGAACAGAAACATACCTCTATCCTGGGCCATAGGAGACTGGCTCATCGCAGGATGGAGGCTCCCATCTGACTGCACACTTGACGGCCTGGGAGGCATCTGGGTCCCTAAACAATAACAATTAGGTGAAGTTAGTGAGAGCTCAAGAAGGGTATGATGGGAGGCTACTGTGGTTATTCTGATTTGAGAACACATGCTGATTTTCGTTCTTAAAGATGTATAAAAACAGGGCCATGTTTTGATAACAACATATTTGTGTGGTTTCAAATTCTAAAAATGACATATCGCCTGTTTTTCCATTGAAAAGTCCATAAGTAGTGCTTTTTTCATAAGTCTACAACTGTATGCAAAATGTCTCCTGCATCTCCATTCTTAAAATATGTTCAATGCAAGCTTCAACTTTTCAAATCCAGAAAAGCATTCAAAAAGAAGCTTACAGAAACCTTTAACTTTCAGCAGAAATTTTTGACAACTGCTGTCTAGTATCAAACTCCAAACCCACATTATTCTGCAGAGTAAAGGTCAAACACTCAGAAGAAGTAACAATGGCCCAAAAAAATTTAAAGTGAAAAGAGACATGCAGTCAGCAAAACTAGAACACAGGTGAAGGACTGCCAGCTCCTTAACAGGTATCATATGATTTTAAACATCTATTTAGCTGAAAACAATGTGGCTACTCCTATTCTCACTTGCTTCCAAGTGCAGTAGGTGGATAAAAACCTTTGTTGGCCAACATAAAAACATGCTACATATATACCATATGATACCATATGAGATAGTTCAAACCTCTCACTGCTAGTAAAGCCACATTTAACAGCTTTAACTTCGCCAGACAAAGTCAGTCCTTACAAATGTATATTTTGTGATTAAGCATTGTTTACTGAACCAATGCTTTTTAGAGTCCAGCCAAGTGCCTGAGGTGCCACAGGAAACCAAAGGCTGAGTTTTTGAGGAAAAGTGTGATTACAGGCTATCTTTAATGCTTGCCAATTACTGCAGGCTCTATGTAGAGAGCATTAAATGGCGTCTATAAAGCCTTCGAAAAATAAAGAAAAAACACTTTAGCAATATCTTTCACTGTCTTTAAAACTTGGGGTTAAGCATCTGAATGTCAGCTAAGTATAAAAATGTAAAATAATCTTAGCTCTCTGTGTTCTAAATTACATGTGGAGACAGAATTCAAGAATTTATTGATAGAACTGAAACAGGACATTGCATTTCGCACTGATGTGTGTCAAAGCAAAAGAACCAGCCATCTGGCAAAATACTGAAAAAGCTACACACTGTGGTTGGTATTATAACAATATTGATCACAAATGTCACAAGTCTGTCACCGATCATGTGCCTCATTTCACTGTGAGGGATCAGCCCACCTGGCATGTTGGCGGGTGACAGCGGTCCTGTGCGGGGTGTGCTGGCGCTGGCGGGGGAGCCAGCTGGAGAAGGTGAAGGCCCTCGGATGCCTGGCAGGTGGGGAGACGTGTGAGGCGAGAAGGGCGACTGAGCGGGGTTACTCTGCTCACCCTGGCTGCTCGACACACCTGGCGTGCTCACACCAGGACTCAGGGCGCCCTCTGTACCTGTAGGCAGGTCATCGATGGACCCTGACAGGTCCTATAAATAAAAAAAGGCAAAGAAAAAATGTCAGTTTATGAGTCCAAAAGATTCACTTTTTGTGCATTTTGACAGAGGCTGTGTATTCTCTTGGCTTGCAAACACAACATTTGCCTTAACCTTTTATAATACTGTAATGTTTACTTCAGGTATTAGCTCTGTTGTCAGCACGTTGCAATTCCTTCTCTCTTAAGACATGAGTGGCAGAGATACAAATACTACACACACGCACACACCCGGAGGCCTTTGTCCTTATTTATCTTTTTCAAAGAAAAAAAAAGTGAGTGTGCATTAGTGCTAGGGGTTGTCATGGTTACCAAGGTTTGTAGGATGCAAGCCGAGTCAGCATGTAGCGCCAGCCCCGCCATGTGATTTCAGTACACAAACAAACTCTCGTATTCATCTCAGACTTAGGGCATTTTTACACACGCAGTTCGATCGGGAACCAAAGACACGATACATTTCTGCATTTTAATTTGAGTCCTGAGTCACATAAGTTCGGATTTTCTACAAAATGAGCCAAGTCTATATACCAGCAAGCCATTCAGACTGATGTCATCCTACATCATCAAGACTCGCGTGGGAAAATCTAATTCCGGTGACTGACAGCAGGTTGATCTGCAGGATAATGCTTCCTATTAGTACATTTTAGGGTTCCTGCTAATGATTATTTTCACTGCTGATCATTTTCTCTATTAACCTATTAGGTGTTTCATCTATATGGCGCTCAAACTCAAAATGACGTCTGCAAATGTCTCGTTTTGTCCACAAACCAAATATATTTGGTTCACTGCCACAGAGAAGGAAACAAACGAAAGAAGAAGAAAAGAACAAAAGAAGAAGCCGAAATTGAAGAATTGAAGAGATCTAACAAAACAGCTGCTTATGAATACTATCTGTAGGACATTACTATAAACTGCACATCAACTGCATATTCTGAACAATGACAAATGGATAGAAACAGAGAAAAGATGAGATGTCCTATAGAAATATTCTGGACTGACTAATGTGGGGTTGCTCTGTCTTTTTGATGATCCTAAAGAAGTGACTAACTACACAGAGGATGCAAATAAACCAGACTGCAGCTTAAATGGAACTTCGCATGCATATGTGTTACCAAATGATTTACATTACTTATACGGATGGATTATAAGGCCGCTTCCTAAACACTTCAAGAACCATCCTTTGGCTTTTGAATTTATGGTAAAATTCTAATACTGTGTTTGGTCCTTCGCACCACAAACGAGTCTGTTGGCACCAGACTGAAATCATATTTTCAAATGGTCTCGGTTCGCTTGTTTCATCTGCACCGGCATGCAACTGTCAATTTCTCATCGGCCCCAACGCACCACCTCATTTACAGCAGCACCTTCTCCACAAGCATCGTCCACACAGCTGTGCCTCAACAACCACACAGTCTAAAATCACTGAGGGATGGAGAGCGCAGCGGCTGCAACATGAGCGAGCACAAAAAGCTTCTAAAACATTCATACCCGACATTCAACGTGACACAAAGTTAACTTTAAATGTAATCGGCTTCATTCTTTCATGTTTGAGTAAAGTAGGAAAATTAATACATCCTGTTTAACAAAACTATAAAGCAAAAGTAGAATAACTGTTTTACATTTGCATGAAAAATACAGCGTGAAAAAGGCTTTTTTAATGTTCCATTAGTGATATAACAAGCATAACTGACCGGAAGGCTGGAGGGGCGGCCTTGACCGTCCTCAGGGCCAGATTTAGGCTGTGTGGATGGAGGGGCGTTGGACTGAAATGAGTCCTGGGATACCTCCTAATAAACAACAGAACACATGCTGACTGCCAGAGATACACAAACACACAGAGAAAAAATAATTAAGCAAGATGAACATGATCCAAGACTGAGGGTCGTACCTGCTGTTGCGGAGGAGGAAAGCGCTGATAAGGTGACTGTTGTGCTTGCTGCTGCTGAGGGTTCTGTGGGTAAGCTGCAGGCTGCCCCTGTGGGTGTTGGCTGTGTCCCGGTGGCTGCTGTGGATGAGACTGTGACTGCTGCTGCTGCTGCTGTGAGGGGGGCTGCTGAGGCCCCTGTGTGGAACCTGGGTAGCTGGATTGGCCCTGTGATCCAGGGGTAGCCTGGGAACTTGGCTGCTGTGGGGCCTGACTGGGAGGACCCTGCTGCTGGGCATAGGGAGACTGGCCAGACTGAGGAGCTGAGGCTTGAGAATACGGTGGCTGAGACTGTGGGGGCCCTTGGGATGGGCCTGGCAGTGGCCCCTGGGACTGCGGGGGCATGTGAGGCTGCTGATAGGGCGGTCCTCCCTGGGTGTGTGGACCAGAAGTTGGCGGAGGGTGGGGTTGCCCTGGGTAAGGTGTCTGGCCACCAGGTTGTCCCGGTGGGGGCTGGGAGTAAGGGGTTTGCTGCTGACTTGGGTGAGGAGCCTGGCCTGGCTGACTGTAATATGGTGCTTGGCCCTGAGAGCCATAGCCTCCTGGTCCCTGCTGTCCATAAGAGCCCATCTAAACAGAACACACAGACATATTAGGACTATAGACACACTGCTGAAAGATAAAATAAAGACACATAATTCTGAATAAGACTGAATACCTGTGGACCGTACGGCATGCCACCCATGCCTCCAGGGGTACGTCCTTGCATTCCCACTGGGTATCGCTGGGGGCCTGGTGGGCCATAACCCTGGCCAGGGTATCCAGGACCCGGTTGTGGACCTGTAGGAGGCCCTTGTTGTGACTGCTGACCGTATGGATTGCCTGTTCCATATGGCTGGCCTCTCATTTTCCCCATCGGGTCCATTGGTGGCTGTAAGAAGGAAGCACACAAGAAAATACATTCAGTCATTAACTAATAACACAGCAATCCTGAAATAGCAAATGCTACAACTGACAAACAGCCCTGGTCACGCTTAGATAATTAAGCCATTACAACGTTTTGGGTTTTTTTTCCTCCAAAGGCAGTACGACATTTGGCTGCAGTGTGGAACATATTCGGATCTGAAAGTCTGAAAACAAGCTTGAATGAATGAGGAAACTGTGCTTGTTTCACCTTATTTCCCACGGTCATTACACTGATTTTTTTTCACCTCACTTTGCCATAGTTTCAGAAGTCAACAGAGCTATATATATCTACTTTCGAATGGAGGGCAGTCTGCCCAATCTTAAACATATCCCAGCTGTGCTCCTGTTTTGAGCCTGGTCCAAGTAGTTTTTTTTTCTCCCCCAGAGAAGGCAGTTTGGCTCTGGATGAATGACACCAGAAATGAAGGAAGTACTTTTCACAACAGCAGGAGAGAGTGAAAACATGTACAAGAGCATATTCATTCTATAACCCAGCAGATATAGAAACACGATTCAGGTAGAAACTTTTCAGCTTACCGCTACAGTATGCTTAAAGCCTTACATTAAGGATCCTCTCATTTCTTCATCTCTAACAAAACCACTTCACATAAAAAGGTCAAGTATTCCATGATAATTTCAACAAGAGAAGATCTACTTAAAACTAAAAGCAGCCCCTCGTATTATTTTAATTCCCACGTGTGCACTTTGCTGAGGAGAGTGCCCTCAGCTCAGCAACAATCCCTCCACGCAGAATGCCTTATGTGACATTTTTGCAGATCCAAGATAATGAAGTGAAATAAATAAGTGCAGCACATGGCTAATCTGCATAAGACAGAGAGGAAACTCCCTTGGTGGGTGAGAGATGGTGGACTGCCTTCTGATTGGCTTGGGGGGAGGATTGGGGGGAAATTCTTTGCAGTCACACAGTCAAACTTGTGTGGCATACCAGACACAGCAGCAGCAACGCACACACACATCCTCACAGGCAGATTTTCCCTATTGTGGAACTAACAACATAAACAGACGTGTATGAGGAAACATCGAGGAGAACAGATAAGGTGGAAAATAGGACAGCAGGTGTTGTTGTGTGTCATTATGTTGTAAACATTTAATGACTGTTGCAATGCTGCTGTGTAGGTTAATTTGGATCTGATGCAGACAAGACTGGCATGCAATGATGCAGATTTCAGCCATCAATTGAGCGAACGAACAGGAACCATATCTGGAGGAATTATTAAAACCTTGCAGCATCCATGTTAGAACACACAGCAACTAATTATTTTTCTTTTTTTAATTTTGGTAAGTATTTGACAAAAGATACACCCATATTTTACCTATGTGCTCCATGTTCTTTGCATGTAAAAAGTGGAAGTGAGAGGAGCAGTGCTGCACTAATACCTCTGGTGACCCTGTGATGAGCTAATGCTGCGTGTTCTTATCAGCAACTGTTGCCTTGCATCACATGTAATTATAAATGGCCATGAGCAGCGCATGAGGAGCCAATCAGATTTGAGCTAGCATGTCAACCCAAGACCAACTATCTCCTGGCTTTGACAGAAGGATTTTACCTCCACAATTCAAATCCCAGTGCAAACTGCAATCCTGCAGGCTGCACTCAGCCCCTCATAAAGCGCAGCTCACTGTTTACAGGCTGCATGCATGGGAAGCCCGGCGAGCTTTTCACTACACGGAAACTCGTTTAATCAATGTACAATCAAAATGGAAGAATCCACACTCTTTCCTTTGCATTTCACAAGACATCTAGGTGATTTAAACAGGAGCTACACGAGCCTTTTAACCGACTGTTGGAGGCTCATTCGGCACGCAACGCATTCCTTCCGTCATGGCCACAAAATTACACATTATCGGGCAAGAAAACGACACAAACATGAGAGTAAAAGCAGCCAACGCGGAGTAAAGATGTCCAAGAACACGTTGTCCTTTCTACACCCGTGTAGTACGGTTACATTTATGTCGAAATACAGCGGGGAAAATCGGTGTGTAACGGGAGTAAAGCAAAGCTAAAGCAAAAAAACTAGCCGAGCGCTCTTCAGCGAGTATTTTCGCCCCTTTTCAAAGTCGGGCCTTCTTGACTCCCTGAACGCCCTTAGAGCATTTCGACAACTTCTATCTGCTTCGAGGGGGCCTCTTCTATCGCTACATATCGACGCAGATGTACTGAAAGCAACACTTATTTAATGGTGTGGTGTAAAGGGAAAAAACACACACGAGAGGCAGCCATTTTAGAGTCTTTGCGAACTAGTATCAGACAATGGCTGGCCTGCTACGTTGTGAACTAGCTAGCAGGAGGGAAGGAGACGTGCTAAAGCCCACATCTTGTCCCTGTATTAATGTGGTTTTACCTGGTTTCTAACTAGCGGCTGCCCGGCGCTTCCCGGGCTCATGGGCGACGGGTGATGGCTTCTTTGTTGCCAGCCCGGGTTGCTCCCTCCGTACTGACCGCTGCTGCCCATGTCTGCTGGTCCCTTACTAGCTCCTTCTTGGCTACTGTAGTCGCTAGCCGGGTAGTTCTGGTAGCCCCGCGTTGAGCTGGGGGACGTTAGGAGCTTGTTGAGTGTCGGTGTGGATGTTGGCTGAGGGTTTCCAATGTTATATCTCTGGTTACTGTAAGATCCAGCCATCGCCGTGGGTCCTCCCGCTGGTGGCTGCTGCTTAGCTGGCTGCCCCCCAGCTGTCGGCGCCTGGGCGCTGCGAGGGGAGTTCATGGCGTACGCTTGGCCGGGATAGGGAGTCCTGTTCGGGAATGGGTTGTAGTTGTTAAACTGGTGGTTGGAAAAGCCATGGTCGTGCGAATTGGGTTGATACGGGTCCATCATGTTGCTCGACTGCACGACCGGACCCGCAGCAGCTGCCATGCCAGGGCTTTGTTGTCCGCCATGTTGATGAAAAGGGGCCCGACCGTAGTGCTGACTGTATCCGTACGAAGGTGGAGGAAACGCGGGGCCGTGGTGATGCACCAAACCGGGGTGGTTATTTCCCTCCGGTCCGACAGAGTCATTCTGGGTATTATTGTTAGCCCTGGGCGGGTTCCCATTCCCGTTCTTCATCTCAGGTTCCCCTCCTCCCCCTGCATTTCCACCGTCGGCCCCGTCCTGCAGATCCCCCCGGCCCGGCGATCCGCTGTCCAAGCCCGGCTGCTTTTTGTCCGACTGCTTCTCCCCCGGAGCCGAGTCTTCCTTGGGGTCTCGATCCGGCTTTTTGAGTTCGGAAGGCGGGCTAGTGTTAAGAGTGGCGGCGCTGGCGACCTGAGCGGCCATGATATACCCCCCCACCTCTCTCTCCCTCTCTCGGCGAGTCAGTCACAATCAAAAGCTAGCATTGAATATAAATAATTGTTTAGAACCATTTATCCTTGCGCCGATTCATTCCCACCCCTCACACCGGACCGAATCCGGCCGCCATCCCTGCGGCTCCAGCTCCGCAAACGGGTTAGAGAGATGATGGAGGCTCCATACAATGCGTAAAAAAGCGACAGAAATTGTTGTGGGAGTTGTGTTACTGAGCCCGGGTAGAGGCAGGGAGCGAACCCAACCAACACGAGGCTCCGCTAGATACAGCCATTTTACTGAGCCGCACGGATGGCTGCAAAACACGGGCTGGATGCGCTCCAATGCGGACTGGACTTTTTTTTTTGCTGTAAACCTCACGTTGCCTCCTCCCCCCCTCCCCTATAGGTGGAATAATTTCGGCACACGATGAGTCTTGATGAACTCATAAACAATGCACTTTAAATCAGGCGCCAACATGATGGGGAAAGTGCATGCATGGTGGATTTCACGAGTGATCCCTGCAGGGGGGGAGTTGATTAATTCATGAAATGTGGTTTTTTTTTATTTGCATACAGCTGTGCATGCTATAATATACATATTGCATGAAAATGACTGTTATTTAGACATGCAAAGAGTTGCACAAAATGAACAAAAAAAAAAGAAAGAGGAGCTCATACATGTGCCTTTGTGCACTTTCCCACCAGTGTTTCTGAATGGTATTTAGGCAACACAGGTTTTTCCAGAGCAGAAGGAGGAAGCCTTGCAGCAAACGAGACTACCAATGCACATTCCCTCTTATTCCCTCCCCTGCCTGCCTGCCTGCCTGCTCGGCTCTCTTCTACCACCCCCTCTCCTCTCTGTCTGTCTCTCACTCCAGCAGAAACACTCTCTGCTGAGTGTGGGGGGATGGGCGCACAGCTCTCTCTCACCCTACCAACATTGAACTACACCATACAGAAAGAGGAGGAAAGAAGAAAAAACCTTATCTACCAAAGAGAGAGAGAGAGAGAGAGAGAGAGAGAGAGAGAGAGGGTGAGGATGCACGGGCAGTTTCAAAGTCTCCCAATAATTAGGAAAAATGGAGCATTTGTCTTCCTCTCTTTTCAGTCAAATGAAGCAGACATTTTTGGCATCCCCAAAACGCACAGGGTTTTTTTTTTTTGCGCACAGCAAATGAGGGGCGGGATGGTGATGAAAAGTGTGTGCGCAAAGCAGAGGGAGTTTTCCTTTTTTAGGAGTTATTGGGTGCAAATATGTTTTTTAAAAAATGTTTAATAATTTCATTGTGTGTCGGTTAAAATTCACATTCTGGGTGTAAGTGGGACGCCTTTTGGTTTTCTTTTCTCACTCCCTCGACACAGTGTCTTTCATGCACACAAGCGCACACACATCTACCTCTAGGGGGCTTATAGGGGGAGAGAGGGGGGGAAAAGGCAGGAAGTACCAATGAGAAGGCATACTTGATCACATGTACAAACATCGAAACACAATTTAACATTCTGCCTGACACACCCCCCTAATGCACACAGTAGCTTCTGCAGGCTGCGAGGCTGTGCACGTTTAATTTCACAGCCACGTCGTACCGCACAGGGTTAATGTGATTTCCCACATCAGTGCGAGCTCGCAAAGTGGATCACACTGTATTTTAGTCTCACTACAGCCCTGCATGCACGCACATGAAGCCTCGTCTCCAACTAGGCGTGTGTCTGGGCTCAGTTTTAATGGCAAAAGCATGATTAAAATGAGATTTTGTACACATTTTCGCATTGAAAAGAGAGCAGAATGCCAGCAGAGGGGACGGTGTGAGTGAAACAGGGAGAGTTTTAGCTGCATTTAGAAAGACAGAGGATCTTCCATCCCAGAGACCAGACACAGGGCCAGTTGTGCAGAAACACAGATTTAATGTGGCTTCCTCTCCCCGCCTGACTTAATTTTTCTGCTCTGGCTGCAGGAAAGAAGTGGAGCAGACTTTTGTGGATGTGGGAGGAGGATTTGCAAGCACATGTGCCATCTGCTGGACGAATATTACACCCAGGAAAGGAGGACTCACTCCTGGACAAAGTCACACTACTAGTTCTGATGTGATGGTTTTGATTTGATTCACTTCATCTTTGTCAGAAAATCTCCTGTGAACATCAATGCTTTAGATCTACAGGATTACACACCGTTTATGTTTACCCTGAATGTTCCATAAAACCCATTTTTACTGAACAGACAGCACTGCAAATGTTGTGAGGCACTGCAGAGTTTCAAATTCTGATATTCCACCATTTTCTGCATCATCCTGAGACGTCTTCCTCACTAATAAAAGCACAAGCACACGTGAGCAAAATCTGCTGCATCATTTTTTTAAACAATTCACCAAATCATACAAAAAACAAAAAAAAATGAGACTTAATTTATGCAACAATAATCTTAAATAAGTAGCAAGAAATATATGAAAAGGGACACATTTAGTATTTAGCCAGTTTCTTCTCCAATGAAATATTTTTGTCTGAAAATGAATAATTATCTGTAACATAACAAATGTTGATGTTACTGTAGGCAACAGGAAATAAAGCTTAATCAAAATATTCAAGTAAGTGTGGTCATTTTATTGTTTAAGAATGAACATGACAATAAAGACCTGGATGCTTAACATGACATTTGACCTGATTTGTTTTTTTTAAATAAGGCATTCACAATCATCAATCATAGTCAAACAAAAAGGAAAATGAGGGACTTTGCTCTTTAACCATTTGGGAAAATGTATTCAAATTTATTGGAAATTAATTTTGTTGCCATGTACAAAGAAACATCAAAAAGTATTAATAAGACTACATATTATTGATAACTAAAGAAAACTTCTGCATTCGCTCCCTTCCGTCTTCCTCATTCTGATTTTTCTGAGGTGTGGCACAACCTTAGAGCATCTCCAGCACCCACAGTTAGTTCCTGTCTTTCCACTGCTTGTGTAGAGAGAAATCAGGCCAAGTGAGATGGATGTTGCCAAGACTCCCCTGGTACACCGGCGCTTAAGAAGCGACCACTTTAGTCCTTTTATTTTGCCTTTTCAATTCACAGCTCCTTCATTTCGTCCTCCACTGTCTTTCCGCTGGTTTCAACATACCTCTCTTGCACACCAAGAGTACTGGAGGGGTTGAAAATCAAGGAAAATATGTCAAAACAGACGCATTTATATGTAGCATTCAGGTTACTTTTAGCATAATTATCCTGTATCATTATAAACATCAGGGTACTATTAAGTTTGTCAGCCATTTCCAGTAATGTTTAGGTTCGATTTTAAACCAGATGAGTCAGCATGAGTCACCGCAGTGATTAGGAAAGGATACGAGTTGAACTGGAAGTCTGCCCCCACAGCAGCTGACATCATGGCCTGCAGATTCCTCTCCTCCAGGTCTCCAAAGCAGTAGCCATTGGCTTTGTCGACTGCTCGTAAGACCTGAATCATGCTCTCTTTGTCCTGGGAACAAAAACAAAAAGCAAAAAAAAGGAGAAGCACTTTATCTGGGGTTTTTCCCCTTAGAAATTCAGTAAAACTACCCACATAAGCTGTGACAAAAACTCTCAGTGAAACCCTAAAAATATGCAGTTTAAAAGGATTAGAAAGTATAACGTCAGTATCCAAATCTGGTTATACCTGATACAGATTCAGATTTGCTATATAAAGCGACCTTCCTCAAAAAGATGTTAAAGGCTTCTTGAAAATTTATTCACACATCTTCTTCAGCCCTGTGTTTGGTTTATCAAGGTTTGGCTTTGTGAGGTAAGCAACAGATGCACACAAAGCCATAAAACCCAAAACTTCCCTGACCCCCAAAATACACAGATGAGCATTTTGTCCCTCACAAGGTCAAAAACGGTGTGTTTTTGCTTTTTCAATTGGCTATGTTAAGTACCATGGGTAACCAAGGAAACAAGTGGTTTCCTAAATAAGAAAACACAGAACTGCACAAAGGCTGCACTTCACCACGTTGGGAACCTGAACACAACAATTCTTTTTTTGGTTCAACTACTAGTCCCATATGCTGTGATGTTCTAAAATCTTGTCTCTGGATGCAAACAGGATCAAATCATTCTCCAAAAAGAAGTAATGTCAGGGAACGAATACAGTGTGCAGGCAGCCCTTTTAGCAGTCCAATCCATCTGCAGAAAATCAATCCAATCTAAGATTTGAAATGCTGAAAGTGATTCATGATTTACCTGTTCAAACAATGAAATACGAGGTGAAGTTCCAAGGAATTCTCGGAAGGGTCGAGGTGAATTAATGTTGAATGTTCAGGCGACTTCTACTGCGTTTTCCTGCTTTGTGGATACCTAAAGTCTCTCTCTGGTCATTGATTTACCCCAAAAACTGATATCTGAGGATCAAAGTTACACATTTAGTAGTTTCTTCCATGAAGATAATCCCTTCCTGCATTCAAATAGCTTAGATGTAACTTTACGCTGTTGCTTCACCAGCCACACCAGCTCTACGCTAAACAATGGCAAGCTGTATTATTGGTGTAATTCAGTCATACACGTTAGAACTGTGAACTGATTCCGAAGAAGAATAATGAAACAGAGTATTCCAAGTTGACGGGAATGGCTCTTTAGTTTGTTGCGTACAAACCCTGGTCATCTGAATTCTTTATTTTAAGACTGTTGTTGGTACACTGTAGTTTTAAGATGGAGATAAAACACTTGATTATCAATAAAGGGCATCTTTCATAACCTATTTAATTTATGAAAGCGCACAGTAATTCACATAAATACTAGCTCCTATCGGTTAGAATACACCATCAGCAGTATATAATATAGTGAGTCATTGAGTTCCATTCAGTGCATCGTGTAATAGGAATTGTCTCAAGAACTGAAGTAATACCTGTACATTGAGAGGCACAAAGGAGACGAGGCTGTAATCTTGTATGACCTCTGCCAGCTTTTCATTGAGATGGCGGAATTTCTTAAAGAAGGGGTCAGCAGCCAGGTGATCGAGGAGATACGTCAGGTCCATGACCTCTGTGTAGAAGTCTAGGTTGAAGGCTGTACAACATACAGATAGGGAAAACGTTAACATTGCGGATGAAGTACAAACTTCAATATACATGTAGATTCTCAGCCATCCTGGTTCTTCAGCAGAAGGCAACTGGTTCATGAAGAGGTTTGGCCTCTCATCCGAGAGACCTCATCAATTTTAACTGGATAATGCTTCAATAAAGCAACCAAACACAAACTGAGAAATGCTTTATCAGCTATCCAATGCAGTGAGGAGACTACAGACTTGTATATAAGGGGAACTAATCCATCTCTCTACAAACAGGAGAACCAGTTCCTCAGGACAAGACTCAGCTGTCCACCTGCATCTGATGGATAAGGGACACTCCTTTTAGGACAGCAAGTCCACATTCTGGGCAGAGAATACAGTTGGTTTGAGAGAGGGGTGAAGAAAGATATCTGTGTGAAATTGGAACAGCCATTTTTAACCAGTGGAGGTCTGCTATACCACTTATCAGGAACTTATAATGCACCCTTTAGATCCCTTCCCAGACAGTTTCACAACTAGTAACACCTTGAATCATCACTCACCTGGAAATATCAGAACCATTTACATCTCAGATACGTGAGTCTTGGTTTATAAATGGGCCATTAGCCTTATGATTTAGAGGTGAAAATAATTACTTCGGACTCCACATCACTCAGTTAAAACTGAAGAAGCCTCTTAGATGACAAGTGAGACGTCTTCAAGAGCCAAGAAGAGGCCCAGTTGTCTTCTACTAAAGCACTCAGGATGATAAAATTCCATACTCTGTAAATTAACCAATTTCTGAAGCCAACAGTCCTTCACTCACCCAGTTTGCCGTACTGCTCAATCAAATCCATCTTGGAGAGGACGTTGACATGGGGAAGCTCCACATGCAGCATGGTGGACAGAGAGGTGCATAGCACAGAGATGAACTTGGCTGGATCAGCGCAGTAATGGGAGTCCACGAGGTGCACTGCTGTCAGCTAAGAGAGAGAGTGGTGGAAAGATAATCATAAAATGGAAGTGAAAACCAAAGTAGAGGTGCAACGAGTTATCGATCAGTTGTCGTATGAGTAATTTTTGAAGCAAAAAAAGTGTAAATTCTCTGATTCCAGTTTCGTAAAGTGAATACTTTCAGGTTTCTTAAATATTTTGTGACTGCACACTGAGTATCTTTGGGTTGTGGACAATACAAGGCATTTGTGAACATCATCTTGGGCTTTGAGAAACACTGATGGACATTTTTTTAATCTACAGATGAATTGACAATGAAAGTATTTGTAAGTCGCAGCACCAGGCTAAAAGTGCAACTACTTTGCTATAATACTGCTGTATTATTTGGGGTATCTGATGTCTATTTGGGTACAGTATTAGGTGGCATGAATGCTGAAGAAACTCACCCTAAAATTCCACTTAGCCAGCTGTGAGAATATATTCTTCACTGAGCTCTGGTGGGTGTAGAGCTCCACCTGTCCAGGACAGTCAAACAGGAAGTAGCAGTCACTGTACTGCTTAAGCTTGTTCTCCAACCAGTCCAGATTTGCTTCCACGTACTCCATGCAGTAGAGAAGCCCACCGTTGGGCCCCAGCTTCAAGCCGTCCATGACATCGTCCAGAGTGACCAGCTCTGAGATGTCCACTACACACGAATATGGGATTCCCTCATTGGCAGGGTCCATGTTCACCACAACCACCTTGCGCCCAAGGTGAGTCAGGAACTCCTGCATTCCTTGGCAGTAGGTGGTTTTACCTGAGCCTGGAGGTCCGATAACCACCTGGCCGAAGCGGAGGGAGGGTTTCACTCCTGACTGGTTGGACATGGTTTCAGTGCCAGCGGCCAGGAGGGCCTCAAGTCAGATGGGACCTGGATGTCAGAGGGGCCACATGGGATGATGACCTGTGGAGGGTTTCAGCATCCAGATGGAGTGTCACCTGGCAGAGTAAAAGCGTCTCATTTTAGCATAAAAGAGCAAGATGTTCAGCTTTTATGACGTTAACTACTGAACTAAACTATCACAGGCAACAAATAACTGTTGGACTCATCAATACACTTCGGTGAGTTGATGAATAAAACTTACTAGATGTAATAAATTATACGTGTACGTGTTCAGAAGAAATCTAAATCAACCTGGCTACAGTTTCCGCTATGACATTGTGCCATTCTATTGAAAAATACATGCATATTGATGGATAATTACCGTTTGCCACCGTTACGTTTGCGTTCGTACCGCAGCCGCTAACAGACTAAAGCTAATCGGAAGTACATCCGGGTCAAGCAACAGAGTTGACAAAATAAAAGTCTCTCGTTTTCATTCAATTGTTGGGGTCATCGCTTAACTTTGTAAAACTCCATGACAGTTTTAAATGTTTTAAGCTATACATTACAGTATAATTTCTTTAATACATCATTACAAATATGCAGTATTAATATAGGAAAACAAGTTTTTTTTGTAATAGTGAGTGAGTCATTTCAGATAATAAACTTATTTTAAAAAAAGGTAAAAATGAGCACAAATGGTTTGCATGGTTTGAAAAATGTTTTAATATCAAAATCAGTCAATAAGAAAACACTGCAGTATATTTTATAAATACCAAAAAAAATTTGAAAAGTCATTTTCGTGGCCCAATGCTGCCACCTGGTTGCCATCCTCTGTACTTCATGCTGGTGTTTGGTTGGCGTCTCAACAAGGTGTCACCTCCATCTATATCTTTGGGTTTATCATACACAGTGGTTATATGATAGTCCGTTCTAGCCTTTTTTACAGGATGCAGTACCAATTTCTCTCCATGATACCTGCAGACAAGAAAAGCACTGGCATTAAAGTGCTGCATATCTGAACACAAGACAGCAATACATTCACAAAACACAAACTATGCTATTGCCCAACATTATTTCCCAGTTAACCACTGTTCTGCAGCACCATTGAAGTTCTGGGACATAGAAAAAAAAAAAAATCCTCCCTAACATTAAAACCTCATTGCTCTGCAGAAAAGCATGTTAGAGAAACACTTTAAACATAGAGGAGCACTTTGGCATAAATGATGAACTGAATTTGTCATGTCCGTCTAAGTTGTTTAGCTGTACAAATCCCTACAGTTGTGCTTCTGTACCCTTTATCCTTGTAACTTTATGAGAGGTTTATCCTATCTCTTACAATATGTCCCCCTTCTGATATGAAACAACAGATTTTTTTGTCCTGTTTTCAATCAGTTATAATAATTGTACACCTGATTTTGGTTCACTATATGTGTTTGCCTCATGTCTTTGTCCATTTAGACTCTGACGAAAGCAGAGTACTGCTGAAACATTTGTCTATTTACACAACAAAATGCTGTAAATTCAGCAGTGTGCTCCAGCCCTCCTTTATGTATTCAGGAAAACAGTAACATCAGTGTCTACTCACTCACAATTAAAATTCTAAACACAGCATGAAAATGGACTTTTCTGAATTGGAGAAAAGGTTAAAAATGTCATTTCTATTGTTGTACACAGAAACGTATTGAATTTAGACAGCTGTGCATGAAAAGGTTTTGTGCTGTTTAACTGGTGCCAAATTCTTGACCAAAGAGTTGATCCACACCCTCATCAGGTGTGGCTTTAAAGCACAATGATCAGATAGTGTGACCAGCAAACAGACACTTCTTTGACAAGTGACTATAAAAGGAAGCCTTAAAATGCAGCTTAATTCAAATGACATAAAGTCAAAGTTATGATTTCTTGTCTGTGACCCCACTCTCGATCTGCCATTAATTTTCAATATACTGCATGCTCGGTTGTTTCATGTTTCATTTTCCATTGCAGATTTTCCATGTTTTAAAAGAACTAATACTTCTGTTAAATAAATAAATAAAACATTACTAGTCTCACACTTATATTTTTGCTCTGTGTACATTTGATGCTGTTTCTATTTTTGTGTTCAAACTCACCCAAAGCCTCTTTTGCAGCGGGGATGTTGGCCCTCATTCTCAAGAGCTTCAGGAATCCCAGCCTGACTGTTTCCCAGTCCTTCACCATCCTTCCAGCCCTGCTTCTCCATCACACGACGGCCAACACCCTAATCCAGGAAAACATAAAAAGAAATTCTATTTCACACATAATATTACAAAAGAACTAGAACTAATGATGCACTGCAGCAACCTCCTCACCTTAGTGTATCTCTCAAAACTGCCTATAGACTGATTGTGTCCTGAGCCATCTTCAACACCGTCCCTCAGCCTCTTTTCATATCGCATTCGGACGTAGTCACGAGCATCCATGTCACCTCCATCTGTGAGAGAAAGGACTGGGTTAGAGACAACTTGAATCTGCAGAGATAATACAGATTGGATGTTTTAGTTAATCAAAGTAATTGCAGATGTAAAACAAGCTTGACTTACCTTTGTCATAGTAAACACTCATGTCCACATCCCAGTCATCTGCTGTTTGTTCGTCAAAATCTGAAAAAAGGACAGAAAGAGACAAAAATGTAACCTTTTTTTAAAACTTAGTATCAAATGTACCAAAGACTGAAAAACAAAAAACAACAAATCACATAACTGAATATGTCACATTTGGATATGTTTAGATCAAAACCAAATTTGAGAGCATTTAGAAATAAATGAACAACTGTCTTATTATTGTCAGAGCGGAATAAAGTGGATTTTTTTTCTTTTGTAAGTTAACAATATGTTTAAAAAAAAAAAAAGTCATATCTCAACCAAAATTATTTCCAAAAAATCCTTCAGAGCTTCAGCTTGACCTCACGTAACTATGTTGGCTAATGTGGTTAGCATCCATCAGATAACTTAAATATGACTTTTAGAAACATCTTCATTACTACTATACATTCACTAGAGGTGCTTCTTCTGAAGAATGTGTGGAAAACTGTATGATTAATAGTGTATTTGTTGCCTACCTCCTTCTTCCTCCTGCCAGTACTGAGCATCGGTATAAAAAACCAGGCCTGAGCCCCCTTTTTCCCACTTCAGCTCAATCTCTTCTTCAAACAGTCTCTCTTTGCTTCGCTCCTGGCTCGTAACGTCTTCATGCAAAGCCTCATGCCGCTCCCACTCCTCGCAGCAGTCATCATCCTACAACCAAGCAGATGAATAATTGGTAAACCACAGTGAAGTGATGATGACAATTATAACACAGCCTACACATGCTAACAACAAGGCATTTATTTGACAGACTGATTGGCACTGATTGATCTGAACTTCAACCTACATCATCTGCATTTGACTGTGCATCCTCCTCTTGCTCTTCTTTCTCTGCCTCATCAGTCTCTGTTGTTTCTGTGTGATCCACCAGCATTCTTGATCCTGAAGTTGAAGCAGGCAGAGACCCAGGTCCTGATATTTCATGTCCAGCAGCTGTTAATACAGTTTCTTCCGTGGCTGGAAGTGTGCAAGTGTTGTAGTACTGGAAAGGTACGTTCCCGTAACGGCGGTTGGAGCTGGTCTTGGGGAACGTGAGGCCCAACTTCCGAATGAGGCGTGGAGGAAGGCGGCAGGCCTGGATAAGCTGGAGGAACACTTTCACAGGTGTTCCCACGTTCCCATTCTGCATCAGAGCGGGTGGATTCAGCTCAGATAAGCTTTTGAAATCAGCCTCTGTGAAAAACTCTGTTAAGGAAACACGGTGCCGCTGCTCATACTTTGTTTTGTATGGGAATGACCCATCATCTGAAAAGATAAAAGAAAGAAATGAAGTATAATCAGTAATAACATCTCATGTCACAAATAAACATGTCAAAAAACAGTAAATATCGAATAAATAACAGTTAACACCTACCTATACTAACTATGGCTGAATGATTTAGGGAAAATATCTGATCTGAACAGATATTGAAACTGAATGTTTTGATGTAAGTCCTGCTTCAAGTTATTATTGACTGTGCAGTACAGTTAAAACGTGTGATGGAGCAATCATATGAGACACCATTAAAAGTACAACTGTCAAACAAGGACGATGACATTAATTTGCAAAACTATTGACATGACAGTTTAAACTCTGGTTCAGACATGCTGCTTAATATAAATCAGTGTAAGTACTTTGAGAGCAAAGAAAAACATATTGATATATGTGTAATCATACAGGCAAGACAAGAGTTTTCACATTTCCCTTCACCTGTAAACTGATTATTGTGTAAAACAGACATAGTGCCACTTACATATATCACATATATGATATATACTACATCACTAACCTTTGTTGTCTGAAACTTTAACTCTCCTGATAACACAACGTCTGGACAGCCAGTTTCCCTTGGAATCAATCCAGTGATTCCCCGCATACATCCTCACAAACCTGTCCGCATCTTTAGCCTGAACAGAGACGACACAACAGCAGGATTTCACCGGCTGTTTCGACTGGGAGCCGTTTTTAGTTAGCTCGTCGGTGTCGGTAGATTTGGACGGTTTGTCCTCTTCGCCTGGTTTCCCACACACGGTGGTTTCGGGCCCCTCGGACTCCCTGAGAACCTCCGGCCGGTGTCGGTAGTGAAAACAGTGAAAACCGCCGCTTTCTATGAACTGGCTGAAGTAGTTTCTCAGGTCCGCCGAGCGAAAAGCTACAGGAATGTTGCTAATAGCTAAATACACCGGAGCTTCAGCTTCACCGTCCGCCATGTTTGTTTATGTGAGCAGCGAACGTCATCAGAACGGCGACAAGAATAGACGTCATAGACACTTCCGCAAACTGCACGAAATCTAAAAAATATTTGTCATTATATACAGTATCATATATGTACTTTGTATTATATATGTAGCCCAGATTATTATTTTTAATTATTTACATTTTTACTTAAAAATGAATGTCCAAAGTAATTTATGTCCTTTGAAATTGTGTGTTTTTGATAAAATCCAGTGTCAGTAAATTTTCTATTTGTTTTTGGTATTTTCTGCTAAATTCTACAACATTTTAATACACTATATACTGAGAAAAGCCGATGCAGTAGTTTTGTAGTCAGTTGCTAGGCAGTTGCTAGTCATGGCTACAACCAACTAGCTCAGTGAGTTTGCTATTTGGATCAATCATTGAGAGAGAGTTGCACATTTTGGCAACTCACAAAACAGAAAAAGGCTATTTAGTCAAATATTTGCATGTGCCAGTTTGATGTGCAATATCATCAAAGAGTACAATGTGTTCCACATGTAAAAGTTTCAAAGGTCATGGTTGGAAGCCAAAAGTGGCTCCTGCGCTGGCAAAAATAGTAGTAAGAGAGACCAAGTGGAATCCAAGCTGCAACACCATCTGGATGAATCAAAGCAGTTCTGGTATCAGCATGCTAAAGCAGACATTGAACAAGGCTGGTCTCCATGGATGCTGACCAAAGAGGACTTCACTGAAACAAAACAGACACAAAAGCTGTGGAGGGAACTGACAACCAGAGATACCTTCCAACCTCAAAGACCTGGAGATGATCTCAAAGAGGAGTGAAACAAAATCCCAGTGGAGACATGTGGCGAGCCTGCTGGCATTTATGGGAACTGTTTACAATAAAATACAATACAACACAATACAAGAACTTTATTTATCCCCAAAGGGGAATTCAATTGTGTAAGTGCTGTGATGGCAAATAAAGGCCATTGATAGCTGAAGAAATGTAGGAATAAGTCTTGATATGGCATATCTTTTACAAATATGTTAAAAAAAAACAACCAAAAATATATATAGAAAGACGTTTTTACCATTCTTTGCCACAACCTTATGTCAAGGAGTCACAAAAACAACCTATTAGTCAAATAAAAAATCACGATAAAGCAAAATCGATATGAATAATTTTGTTTATTACTTATTTACGTACTTATCCAGGCCTCACCCTAAACCTAAACTTTTAACCCCTACAATTAAGAGATCTGGTGACTCAGCAGTGGTGATTTGCTGCAATAGTTTGCGTCCACTTGTCCATTTAGGGGGAAAAGTCTCTGCAAATAAACATAAAGTTGTTCTGAGTGATCTTTTGGAAGAATTATGTTCCATCACATCAGTAGAGTTTCATGACTTGTAGAAGGTTTCTAGCTCACAGTAGTTGCCAACATTCAACCTAGGCAAAAATCATTAAAATAAAACTAAAGAAATCAAAATCAAAATTCAATACAAATTTAAATGTATCAGAGCTGTCAGAGTCCAGATTTTAAGATATGAACTGTAACTTTCTTTCTTTCTTTCTTTGAATGTATAGAATAACACCCTACCATCATGTTAAAGATTTAAATATGTGATTCCAGTTTATTTCCCCTAATAGCCATGATATCCTGGAAAAAGTAATAATAATATTGCAAAGGTCAAAATACAATAACTTTTACTGAGAGTAGCTTGGAACATGAAACATAAAATGCAGACATTAAATGTAAAATGAACATAAAATAGTAAGAACACACTCACTGAACACTGTTAGTGGTCAATTCTGTTCCCAGTCTAACTAAAAATGCCGAGACACAAAAATAGAAACAGCATTCTGAGTCAGTTTCTACTTCATATATTCATTTATTGATTTAAACACTTGTATGAGATGCTTAAAGTTCCCTGAAAAAAAGCAAATAAACGAAAAAAAACTTTCCAATCTTTCACATTAACGTCTGTCTTTTAACCTCTTTAACAGAAGCAACCAAGAAATAGTTGGGTGAGAGTTCATTAACCCAGAGGCTAGTTCCTAATCTGGCCTTCACCTCAGCTTTTATCGTAGTATTTTGATAGTAATAGCCAGTAAACCTAGGCTCTGGTGTCTGGACCCTGACATCACTTTACACTTCATATTACTCATATACTGTGCATTAGTCAGTAGCAATCCTGGTTTATGGAAGCTCATAATAATCCTTGAGAGTATCATACTTGTGTGGAAATTTCAAATAATGAACTAAAGTGACCTTACAGACAGAATCATCCAGAAAAAGCAGAAATTTGACATCAATTTTAGATATGAAATACTAACTAAGCTGAATCTGTGAAAGAATTAACTCAGGGTCTCGTGAATACATAATATATTATATTAAATAAATACCGTAAATGCATACAACAAATTTGTCTGTTTGTGCAGCAAAATAAAGCAAAAAATAACAATAGATAGTGAGATTTTAACAGAAGATGTCTTATTATAACCAGGAATATTACGGCATCTGGATAAAAATACACTCTAATGAATTTTTGGCTTTTGGGACACGAAGAAAATGAGGATAAAACTTTGCAATAAAATTCACTATTGTCAAGATATTTGATACCTGTGCCAGTAAAATAACAATACATTTATGATACCTGTCATTGCCATTTCCATCTGTTATTTTCCTTCTTATTGAAGAAAATTTGCTTTGCTTTTCAAGTGCATTAATTGGTTCTTTGTGCATCTTTCAGCAAAATACTGCTACTACTTCTTCTCAGTTTCAAAAGCAGATTTCCAGAGCAGAAAATAAAGTGGCTGTAGCACACTGCTTAATTCACAGGCTTTTATTGTGCAAACAGACCATTTTTTCAGCACTACTGTTTCTTTATGAGAGCCAAAGTGGACAAAGACATAAACCAAACAGACATATTCAACCTCAACCAGGTGTACAGTTGTCATTGGATATTTGGTTTAACAGGGTTTAAAATCTATTGCATGATGTATCCAAGGAAATGGAAAAATATGACTTAAGTCAGTAACTATCACTCTACACTCTAACAACAAGGACGGTTTTATAACTGTATTTTTATTAACAAGTTACTACTATTTCAAAGATTTCCCCTGCTTTGCTAAATTACAGATAAGAACTAGTAATATCACAAAAAGGAGTATTAATTTATGTGTACAAAACTCAGCAAATGAAACACTATTATTTTACAAATAAGCTTCATTCTCAACTTCACCTAAATAACACAGTAAATAGTCTGTCCTTCTCCAGTGTAGCATTAAATCAAGGATCCAGTGCAAGTTTTCTCTTTTTCTATACATTTTTTCAAGTTTAAAAGATCCCCTTTCACATGATCATGGATTTAGACTGATAAACAGATATGTTGTACAGAGATGTACGTCGCTATGGACAAAAGAAAAAAAGTGCATTTAGTTTTTGTTCATGTCTAAAAAAAATCACAACTGTATTTTATGTTTATTATTGAACTTATAGAACGTTGTGGTGGCGTACTTGACTGCTTTACAATAGTAAGGTTTATTAATATTTGCCCAGCACAAAAACATGCATTAAATGAATATAAACTGAAAATGAAGAAGCTTTGCTAAAGAGGAATTAATGACAGAACTTGTGTATTGGACAGCATTACATTTTACAGGTGAGTGAATTCCAGGACATTTGGATGATTTCCCCCCCAGTGTTGCCAATGAGCACACACTGTAAAAGTGATCTTTGGGTTGATGACCTTGTTAAAAAAGAGCGAGAGAGAGAAAGAGAGAGAGAGAGAGACACA
The DNA here is from genome assembly GCF_022539595.1 of Amphiprion ocellaris. Taxonomy (NCBI): domain Eukaryota; kingdom Metazoa; phylum Chordata; class Actinopteri; family Pomacentridae; genus Amphiprion; species Amphiprion ocellaris. Next base: position 10,183,435 of record NC_072774.1, read on the forward strand.
GACACAGAGAGAGAGAGAGAGAGAGAGAGAGAGAGAGAGAGAGAGCCAGGCAAATGAACCTCTGCTGTATTAGCAGTAGGTCAAGGCCAAGTGTCATGTTCCAGCCGTCATGTCCATCACACACATGTGGCAGCACTGGGCAGCCAGTGACCTGGGAAACCTCACACCAGAGGAAGTGAAGTCAGTTGGAGGTCAATACTGGAGGGAAGTTTTCCAAGCGTAGCAAACTGAGGAATTTGAAGTTTCTCTTCAAAATCATCTAATCATCTTTGAAGCTCTTATTGCAGTCAGAGTTAACCGTCCTAACTAGTGATTCAAATTTGTAATCAATGATGTATTTTAATTTCATAATAGTTAAAAAAAAAAGGCTTGGTTGCATTCATCAGTCATTACATCATGCTTCAGTAGATTGTTTTGCTTCCTTGATCTCAGAATACAGCAGTTGTTCCACTTATAGCATGAAGGACATTTTATTTTTACTGTCCTCCTGGAGATAAGCGTCTGTCCTCCGTGCCCGTCTCTGCCTGCTCCTAACTCTATAAACACAGGCCTTATCACAAGCTTTTACAACTGTCAGCATGCCTCATGAAGCCTGAGGATTGCCGGGTGCATTATAGGTCACTCTGCTGAGAGGATCGCGTTCTTGGAGATAACTTAACGAGGTTTAGAGGCCTGTTAGGACTTAGCCTCCGTGCGGGTGGACATCACATCCAGGATGAACGATCGCAGTGTGTTCTAATGAGATTGCGCCATGTATTGAAAATATTCTCGATTATTCTTTCAAGGAATGAGTAAAGAGAGCGATGAGGTAAAGCAAACACTCGGTGACTGGTGCTGCCAGTTGTGTCTGCATGTAATCTCTTTATTGCAGCCATTGGCGTTCTGAACTGACCTTGACTCCACTGCTCTGAGGTTTAGATCCATCTCTGGAACTTCCATTGTGTTGATGGTTTTAAGCCTTTTGGCCAGCGTCCCATCAAAAATAAAAAGTACAATTCATTTTATACTGTGTTGGCTGTGACTTTGGAATGTGGTAAACATTTTACTGTTAAGGAGCTGAATGTCCAGACCAAAGGAGCTCGTCATTGAGCTGTTTGTTTATGTGGGACTACAGTAAAGCAATTTGCTTATCAGTGTCAAGCCTCGGTGCCAGGCACGGAGAAGATAGAGAATTCGGATGAAATCATTTGAATGACAAGTGTGACATTGTACATCTGTTACAGATACAGCAAAGTGGAATTTTGTAATTTTTGTTGGCAAGCTCTCCTCAAATTCTGGATGAAGCAGAACGAAAATATTTATATGTCGGTTTGGAATCACAGACGTGATAAAGATCAACCTCATGACCAAACTTTAAAAATTTAGATTTTACATTAGTGTTGGCAAACACAAATGTTAATTTTGGGATCTTTTTTTCAAATATTTGGTGGGAATAGAATTAGAAAACAAAAACTACTAACAGAAGTAGCACAAAAAGTGCTTGTACAAATGGTAAATGCATTTCCAGAACTTAAGAACTGACATAAAATAGGATTTCAGTGGTTCTATCCACTCATCAATTTGCCATAAGGAGCATTTTACTGGCTCAGTTTGGATCTACTCCTCCTTTTAGAAGGAACGCTTACTAAAAATTAGTACAAAGTTGTACTAATTGATCATCATTAATGTGTAATGAATCATTTCAATTCTAATGACGATATGAATGATATACTACAGCTTTTGCAGTCACCAGATCTCAGCCTACTCTCTTAGAATCAGGAGAACTTCCTCTGAGGATATTCAAGGATCTTTTCTCACTTGGAGGGTGGAGGAGCTTCTCAATTCCTGGAGGGATTTCTTTCTTTTATTTTTTTTTTTTGAGTGATGTGTCGGGCTAACTGACATTTTACAGCTGCGTCTACAATTTAGGCGATATGTTTTTTATCTTTAAAACTTCTGTTTTATTGTATTTGTAGATCAGAGATGAGCTGGCACTTGTGCTGCAGCTTCTTACCAGCAAGAACACCAGACATCACTTCAATGTTTTCAATTTTCAGTTGTTGGCTCACAACACTGATAATTCCAACTGCTTAAAGACTATCATGGTAGTCTCAAGTTTCTAATGACTCCTGTTACTCTTAATTGTCTATGATGGAATTATTTAAATTAATGCATCTGTGTCACAAAAAACAATCATGCATTTTGGTTCTTTCATACACTCATGACAGGTTTTTGGAAATTTGACTTAATCTACTGGGTCAAAAATATGCATACAGCAATTGTAACATTTGGTTTGATGTCCTTTGGCCATATTCACCTCATTTAGATGCTTTTGGGAGCCGTCCACAAGTTTCTGGTTGTATCTTTGATCTCCTCTTGACAGAATTGGTGCAGTTCAACTAAATTTGTAGGATTTCTGATGCAGACTCATTTCTTCATTAGTCCACAGGTTCTTGATGACAGGACTCTGGAAAATCTAAACCTTAGTTCTAGCCTGATGTAGTCATTGCTTTACCATTCTTGATGTGTGTTTGGGGTCAGTGTCTTGTTGGAACACACAACTGCATTCAAGACCCTACTTTGTGGCTGATTATTTTAGGTTTTCCTGAAGATGTGGAGGTAAACAGCCCTAGAGCATGATGCTGCCACCACCATGCTCTATGATAGGTTTGGTGTTCTTGGGGTTAAAGACCTCATCTTCTTTCCTCCAAATATTTTTATGGTCATTGTGGCCAAGTCACTCAAACTTTGTTACATCTGACCAAAGAAATTTCCTCCAGAAGTTCTTTTCTTTGTCCATGTGACCAGCAGAAAACTTCAGTTGAGTTTTAAGGTTCTGCTTCTAGTTTGAGGACTTCCTTCTTCCTCGAAAATGTAAAACGCATCTGAATCTGGATACTGACAGCTGTGTTCTGGCAATTTTTAATTAATTGCAAACTTGCCTTTAGGTGATTTCTGGTTGACTCCTGACCATCCTGACCCACTGTCTGTCATCAGCAGGTGATAGCTTGTTTCCTTCCTGATGTGGCAGTGACATAACTGTGCTATGCACTTTATACTTACATTGATTTGCAAAGACGATTTTGAGATCTGTAGCTGCTTTCAAATGGCTCCAAATGACTTTTCAGATTTTTAAAGTCAATTATTTGTTTTTTCAGATCTATACTCAAGTCCCTAGACTTTCCCACTGCAGTCTTTATGACTTAGACTGATGAATCATACTGACTAATTAAATTGGCTCAGAGAAGTCAGAGTCAGCAGTAATTGCTCACAAGAAGTTAAGAGACAATGCCTCTGATTATCACAACTTTCTACATCACCAAAACTGATATTTCAAGTTGCTGTATGTATATTTTTGACATATACTAAATCCATGAAATAACAAAAATGCATGATTGTTTTTCTGTGACAAAGACACATGTGCTTCAATGATTTCATCATATAAAATTAAGAGTTATAGGAGTCATTGGAAACTCAAGATTGGTGAGAAATACATGATCTTTATGAGTGCATGTGTATGATATGTTTTGCGCTACTTGTCACATATATGCCAGCATGTGGTGTATGTTGTATCATAAATCATCAGTACCACACACCCCGACTTAAACACCAAAATAATCACGAAGCATTTTTTAGAAAAGGAAAACTGAAGCAGAGGTGGTGATTTTCAGTCTACTCTTTGCTTTCAGTACATCGGCAGAATGGATCCTACCAGTGACACAAGAAGGATTCAAAAAGCATCCATATCAAAGCTTCTTTCCAGACTTCACAAACTGAACATTTAATTTATCACTATTAGAAGATCTAACTGACCTACATGACCTTTTCTTATAAGCTTAAATCATCAGTACACTTTATTAGTTTGCTTTTTACTCTCCCGGATAATTACCATCAATATATTAATATATATTTTAGCATCTATCATTGTGCATTGCAGCACATCTAATAAATATGTGTAAACATATAGTGAAAATTGCATACTTGAACAAACACTTGATATTAATTTCTTTCAGTGGCCCAAAAATGACCTGGTATTCTTAATGTTAGAGTTGGTCATTTTCTCAAAAAAGATTACAAAAAAAAAGGTGATAGTTCTTCCTGCACTTTGAGGTGTAAATTTTACATCATATGACACGCTTTCTTGAATTTTTATGTACCTCCTGCATGACTATAAACTCAGTCAGTTGTGAACCAGCACCCAGGACCAATGAGCTTTAACCAGCACTTACTGCTGCTCCTCTAAAAATGTTCATTTGGACTTTTTATAGTGGGTTTACATGAGGTACATTGCAGTCAGTGTATTATCATCTAAGCAGTAAACTGATGTGGACAGAGTTGAAGGCAAAACACAAGTTAGCCCCCTAAAAAATGGACAATCAATTTAAACTAATGCCATATTCTGAATATTTTCACATCAGTGGTGTAGCCACGGCACAAGAAGCACTTTCTCCAAAGAACAGCATAAAATAAATTACACCTATAAAACAAAAATGCTTTGTACTCTCCTTGAGTCTAGAGAAATAGAGTTTTATTTGTGTTATGTCATCCCAATGTAAAGTCTGTTTATGGGCAGATGCAACATGCAGTGAGCCAAAAGCAAACCCTGGAACAAAGAATAATTAACTATTAGCTGAAGTTAATGTATTTCTAGTTCGAAAGTTGGGAAACTAATGACCTCATTATTTATACAACCCTGTTAGAGATGTTTACAGCTGCTGGTGAAGTCATGTTATTTGATTTTGTCCATATTAAAGCCAAACAATTATTGTGAAAAATATTATGCAACCGATTTCCACCAAATCAGACTTTCAAAAAACCCCTACTGTTCCAGGTTTAGATGTATTGATTTAAAAACAACTACACCTCATGAGGACTTAACTTCTAGGTCAATGCCCTTCGTTCTGCGCTGGCCTCTTTCCAGCTCCACAGGTGTGAGCTGGCAGGGTGCAGGGCCACAGTGGGGCTGATTACCTCCACAGTCCTTGGTAGCTTGGTACTGCCTGGGTTAACGACACCGGCTACGAGATAAGGCCCAACCCTCCTGATACCCAGGCGTTACTCCAGCAGCTCCTTTTCATTGAGAAAAGCTTATCGGATTCCCAGGGTTGTTCCATCAGTCACCTGGCAGAGCACACGGTTGTTTTTCACAGGGAGCGTATTGACAAGTCAAGGTCCACCGAGCTGGGTGGGTTGGCCTTATAAATACAGGGACGCCGGAGGTAACAGCAGCAGTGCTCTCAAGCTCATAAAGATCCCATCCTGTGAGAGGACGCATAGACCGAGTGTGTAACTGCAAATCAAATAAAAATGGATAACGGATGTCGTTGTTCAAGCAGCAGCGATAGGCTTTCCAACCCTATCCTCTACAACATCCTCAGCCAAATGGATAGCAGCAAACCCAGCCAAGACTACATCTCAGTACCTCACAGATGCAACTGTGAGGTGCCCCGGACTGTGTGCTTGAAAACTCCGTCTGAGATTTGCAAAGAAGCCTCGGCGGTTCTGGTTAAAACCCTCCACTTCATGAAGAACTTACCTGCTTTTAACCAGCTGCCGCCCAACGACCAGTTCACACTTCTCAGGAGCTGCTGGGCGCCGCTCTTCATCCTGGGCCTGGCTCAGGAGCATGTGAACTTTGAGGTGATGGACGTCCCCACCGACAGCATGCTGAAGAAGATTCTCCTGAACCGCCAGGAGAGTCCAGACATGGAGCGGGAGCAGCCCAGCATGGCCGGCGTCAGCAAACTCAAGGGCTGCCTCAAAAAGTTTTGGAGTTTGGATTTGAGCCCAAAGGAGTACGCATACCTCAAAGGAACCACGATATTCAACCCAGGTGTGTATTAATCAGACGTCACTTCATAGTAAAAGAAATAATCCCCATCTGACATGTGTATAACCCTGCTTTTCCTACTTTTTGGCATCAACAGATGTTCCAGATTTAAAGGCGGCTCTGTTTGTCGAAGGCCTGCAGCAGGAGGCTCAGCACGCCCTGAGCGAGGTGGTCCAGCCTCTTCACCCAGGTGACCACGATCGCTTTGCTCGGATCCTCCTCACGGCCTCCATGCTGCAGAGCATCACGCCCAGCCTCATCACCGAACTCTTCTTCAGGCCCGTTATAGGACAAGCGGACCTGCTGGAGCTGCTGGTCGACATGCTCTTCTGCAGATAGAAGGGGTTGGACTTCTTGGAGAAAACCGAGTGCTGTGCTTGAACTTTTTCCGAACAGCAGGCTGCTCTAAAAGGCACTTAGAGACGCCAGTATAAACTGTGAAGTGGTGAACATGGGATTATGAAAATTGCTTGCATTTCCACTGAAGCTGAGGTCACTTTAACCCAGTCTGAAAATCCACAGAAGTGGAAAGATTTGACTGTTAAAATACTTGATTCTTTCTGTTTCTCTCATTGTTGTAACTAAGCGTTGTCTGCATTTACAGAAGATTTCTAATAAATATATTTTTGTACATGAACGTAACAGTGAAGTTCTGTCTCAGTCTTTCTCTCACAGCAAGTGAAATCTGACTCACTGTTTTATGTACGAGGTCTGATCTGAACATCTTCAAGCTCCACTTCATCTGGCAGATCCATCATGAGTGACCTGTCACAGTCAAGTATTGCCTAAGCGCATTTATTTTTAAATTCTTGCAGATGCTGGAATTTCCAAGCCTTTGAAATGTGTCTAAAAGTCTTTTATATCACTTTTAGACATTTTTTGTATGATACAGCCCTAAATATATGTTGGTTTAGGTTTGTAAGTGTAGTTTTCTAGTATATTTGAAACAGCTAGAAGCAGAAAACAGATTCTGACAGTATGCCAGTACATCTTCTCCAACTTTGAGGCAAGTTACTATTAAAAATTAACCAGTAAGCAGTCAGTCTGTCATACTGGATAGTGCATTTAGTCAAATACTGCACTTGAGTACAATTTTGAGCTACTTTGCTTGAGCATTTCCAAGTTTATGCTGCTTTATCTTTCCACTCCATCACATTTCCAAGAGAAACAATGTCTTTTTTACTTCTTTAGCTTCCTGCTTTAGTTTGTTAAAATAACATGTTGATTTTACACAGTGGATGATATGACAAGATTTCAAAAAATAACACATTATTAAAGGTTAAAGCATCGGTTTCAAACGTTTTTGCCTTCCAGGTTTTTTCCTGGCTCAGAATGGACTTTTAAGGGAGTGACTATGCATGACAGGAAGCATGATCTGGCTGCGTACAGTGAAGAAAATGAGTCTGTGTTACCTTATCAGACAGAAATCTATGCATTTTCCTTTCATTTCTGATCATTCGATAAACAAAAATGGCTATTATGCTTGAATAAGTGAAACCTCAATTAACCAAACTGGTTAATTTTCAGTTGTTATCATTTTAGCACTGGTGATTTTCCTCTGTCCGTGGCTAAAATCTCTTTGAAGGGTGCCAAAATTCCTCAATTTGGGAAAAACCCTGGCTTCTGCCGCCTTACAAAAAGCAGTGTGTAGTCCGGCCCACATTTCAGAAGTCTATGAGTTGTTAGCAACTCCACCAACCAGAGATTTCTCCCTCTCAAGTTCTCACGTGGTTACATTTCAGTGAATTTTCCAATGATCTAATATCTGAGCAAAAATCAGTATCAGATTAGAGAAAAATTCTGAAATCTATGTGTGTGTATCAGAACTTCACTTTTTTCTTTCCTCTCCAATTTATCATGTTTAGAGCCCTCAGATTTATTTGCTGTACAAAGTAGTTGAAACCTGCAGCAGCTGCAATAGTAATATCAAGTTTATGCATCAATGCTTCTCTATTATTAATCCAACCGTGTCATATAAAATGTCAGTCAGAGGGACCAAACCAGTACTTTTACTTTCACACTTTAACTACATTGCTCATAATACCCATGTGCTTTTACTATAACTAGGATTTTTTATGCAGGACCTCTCTTGCATAGGAGTATTTTTGCATTGCTGCACCAGTACTTTCACTTAAATAAAGGATCAAAATACTTTTTCCAACCCTGGTCATAGTTGAAATTGCATTATATTTATATATTTATCATAGAAATGGTGACTCAGTGGTTAAGGCTTGGTGTTACTGATCAAAAAGTTGGATGTTCTACTCTCAGCACCACCAATCTATTTCTGTTTGACCCTTGAGAAAGACCCCTAACCCATAATGCTCCAGGTATCATGGCTGATCCTATGCTCTGTCCTCAGAAAAAGCAGCATTATGGTGAAATTTAACCATTCTGCTGTCACATATAAGTGACAAATAAAGGATTTTTCATCCAATACTGACATGATGAAATGTTACTTACAACGCTACAAAACTCATTAAACTGTCACTGTTGAATAAAAGTTGCATCAAGATACAGTTAGGTGGTTAAATACAGTTAGGAAACTAACACCAGTCTATTGTGACCACAAATGTTAAAGAATTACAGTCTGCAGTGTTGTTTTTAATGGAACTTTGTCTCCCTCTCATGGAAATCTGTGGAACTCACATATTTACTCAGACAAACACAACACAAAGGTATTGAAATTAGACTTAAACTGGCATTTTTGCAAACACCTAACCATATAGAAGCCCCACAGAAGGCAACTATCACATTTTTAATACACAAATGTAAGCATAAAAAATATGTACGGATGCTTAATCGAGTGTGCTGTAAAAATCTGAGCTTCACCTCAGTAATCTGCAGGCTACAGTTAATACAGAGCAGGTCCTTTTGATTCGTCCTACGCTGTGGTATGTTCGTTGTGAAACAGTGAGCATTTACATGACACCTCATACAGGTAAAACAGGAATGTGCTGGTGGGGGCAGAGAGCCGGAGGAAACGGGGTTACACAGGGCAACTGCAACACACAAGCAGAAACGGCAAGTGGAAAGAGGCAGAAGAGTACAGGCAAATGTGTGATTTGCTGGAGTTTCAGCTTTGCTGAGTGGGGATTGTTATTTTTTCTGCCGAACTGTGCCAAGCAGTGAGATCTTTTCATCTGTTTTTAATAGAAATCAAATCATTTGTAGTGCTTTCTTGATACAAGTGCAGCTATTTGTGTAAATTTGCACCGTTTAAGCCAAGTTAAACACAAAAACTCACATTTTTAGTCACAGAAGATGTAAGAATGTCATTAGGCCAACTGCTTAGAATAATCCTAAACATATTTGGAACTTATCTTTAGTGCACATTGGTCTATAATTACTGTTGCTGGCAGCTGCAGCCACAGACCTGCAAACTAAAGGCACAACACTCTTAAAACATACATAAAAGTAGTTCAATTTGTTTGATCCTAAGCTGGACTTCACAACAGGTTTCTGAAATCGGTCAAATTTTCTGCACTGCTTCTCCCCTTTCCAATAAATGACAAAGAAAAGACAAACCCCGGGATTTTATTTCCTTTTTGTCAGAACCAGCCAAACGGGTTCCTTCTTTTGCTGAGGGCGGAAAAAGCCTGCCTGCCACATCGCAGTGACCTCAGGGAGATGAGCCTGACAACAATAATCCTGAGAGATAAAGAGGAGAAGTAGGCTAAAGAGACAGCGCCAGAAACCCTTGTGGAGGAAAGAACCTGTTGATATACAAGGACGAATAATTTGCTGCGAAACAAATTGAGTCGCTTAAATTCAGGCTAAATGAATAGAGAGGATAAAGGCTGACAGCAAAAGCTGTTTAAGCACAAGATGAGACTTAAATGTTACATTTACTGGTTGGTAGCACATTAAAAAAAAGGCATAAACATGCATGAAGAGTTTTATTTTGTTAAAAATAAGACCAGTCAATAAAAAAATGGCTGCAAATGGTTCATAAAACCACAAAGTAACATTGACTTGAGAATATTTACATCAACATATGGCTTAACAAAAACAATTTTCAGGTCAAAACATGCATCACGGAAGTGTGAAGAAATGGCAGGAGTCAGTAAGCTCAAACACACACACAAACACACACACAATGACTTGCATAAACAAGGACAAGAACGGTTGCATTTCTACCATCAGTCTCTATCCTGTGGCCTCCTGGCGGCTGCTGATACTGTGTCGAATTTTTCCATTTTCTGAAAACAACTTTAAAACACTGTGCACAAATTCCTATACAACTCTAAGCCCTGCGAGAAAGAAGAATCTTCTCAGTGGGTAATTTCCAGGAAAGCTTTTAAAAAAAAAAAGGTCCTTGCATTAAAATGACACAAAGTACAACCGCCCCACGAAAAAAAAGGTGCTCCGCTTAGTAACAGAAGGAAGGATGAAGGCCTCCGTCTATTGGGTGACATCCTTTGTAAATAGTTTGTGTTTTGCCCTTTAGAGAGAGAGCAGAGGAGCACCGGAAGAGTCTGTTTCGGTGTCGTGGTGGTAGGCCGAGTAGGCAGTGGCGGTGCTGGAGGAGTACGCTGCAAAAGGAACCAAAAATGGCACATTATTACAGCAGAAAAACTGGTATATTTCAGCCTCGGAGTTTAACACATTCCCAGGCTGCGATGATGTGAAAGTTGTCGAAACACAAAGACATGTAACAGGACACCTGCTCCTTTTAAAAACAACCTCTTTGCAGAACAGCACAAGAAAAAAAAGAGCCTCCTGCTGCTGCACTGTAATCCACCTGTAACCCAAGCTGTGCACTAAAATGACATAATAAATCAGGCGTATATTTAATGCGACTTGATCTGCTGCTCTGGCAGGTGGTGTTGCATGACCACTGAGCCGCAGGGAGGGGGTCTGATGGTGTTAGGTGGCCCTGTAATGAGGGATTGTAATATGCGGAGAAAAGGGAAATAATGTGGGGCTTTCACCTGTTTTAAAAAGTGTGATGCTGCTGGAAAGTGGAGGAGGAGGTGAGAAAATGCCTACAGCTGCAGCGGGCACAAAGACTGGGCTGCTGATTCACACAGCAGGGCGGTAATTAAACCTAACATCACGATATCTAATGCATTTTAATGCGTCCGTCCGCACAAAAAGGGGGTCTGTGCTGCACTCACTTCTCCCGCTGTGGAGTCTCATTTTCCTGGCCAGCTCGTCCGATGGAGTCTGCTCTGACACTTTCACCTCTGGAACTGCAGCAGGAGACAACAAAGCAAAGAAGAAAAAAAAATCAACACAGGCTCCTTAAATGAGCATTTTACAATCAATCCGGTCACCAGACGCTGTGCACATGTATGAACCTGCCCCAGATTAACCGATTGTTATTAGGCCACTGCCTGTAGAATGCTTGGCTCACAAACAAAAGAGCTCCAGCAGCGTTCCAACAGCCACTATGAGTCACTCAAAGAACACAGATGATTGGTATATTTGGTATGCTGCAGCCAGGTGGACGTGACAGTGGCAGAGATAAATAATAGACATCTTACAATCACTGCTCATGAAGGTCATGGTCTCGTTGCCGCTGTCCGGCAGTGTCCCGTCGCTCCTGCCGTTGGGCCGCTGCCCCGTCGACTGGTGGCTCTTGTTCCTCTTGCCCTTGCGGGTGCTGATGCGGATGACGCCGTGCACCAGCTTGCACTCGGCCTCCTGCTCCTCCAGGTTGTAGTCCTGGGCGATGTTGTAGATGAGCTCGCTGATCTCGTTGGTCTTGCGGGAGAATGACGAGTCCGAGGTGCACTTGGCCAGCTGGTCGATCTGGTGCAGGGCATACAGCTCCAGCAGCTTCTTGGTGATGAGCGAGTCAATGTCCGTGCCCGTGTCGCTCAGGTCGTCCAGGTCGTAGTCCTCGCGGGACAGCAGGCTGGTGTTGCTCACCGGCCGCTGGCTTTCACCTTTGCCGGGCGTGCGGGTGCGTTTGGAGGCGGGCAACGGGTACCTGACCGTCTGACCTCCGATGCGCACGTCCTGGTAGCGGAAGCTGTCGCTGGTGGGCAGCTTGGAGGCCTTGGGGGGCTTGTTGGACTCCAGGGGGATGCCGCAGGTGGGGTTGAGCACAGCCATGCCGTTGGGAGGGTGAGGCTCGGTGGCTGCTTTAGGGGGATGGTCTGTGGAGCTTTCGTTCACAGGCAGGCAGGGCTCTCGGCTGCCGTAAAACCCGCAGGTGAGTACGCAGCAGATGAGGGCCTTGCAGCCGCCCCAGCCCATGGAGGCGCAGGAGCCGCAGGCATGTCTGCTGGGGGGCGCATTGTCTGCAGACCCGGGGATAAATCCTATAGTATCTGAGCCCCTTCCGTTCCTTGGGTGGGCTCTGCTGCGACTGTATTTGCTGTCTGAGTAGCGGGAGTGGTCGGCGTGGTGCTCTCGGAGATGCTCCCCATGAGGGTCCTTGAAGGAGTCCTGGCTGGCTGTGCTGTCCCTGGATATCGTCCGGGTTTGTCGGTACTTTTCCGCTCTGGAGCTGGAGCCGTGGTGCTTGTGGTGGCGGGACGTCTGGGGAGCCCCTGTGCTCTGGCCAGGCATGGCTCAGAACGCCCGGGACCTGTTTTAAGGGAGGAGAGAGGCATGTTTAGTAAAAAAAAACAAAAAAAACTGCTGTACGTGTGTTCCCACACAGGCTTGCAGCAGTAAACGCACCATTTCACATAACCTGGATTCACACTGACAGTAAAATAAGCTGCCAGGAAATTCTGAAAATGTAAATAAAACTGAGTGCATTGATGCCTGCCTTGATAATAACTTACGCCACTCGTCGCGCCCTGAGTTTGGCCCACGGTGCGCAGGAGAGCAGCTACCACCAAACTTCATTCAACTTTTCACCGTTTTTAACGCAACGTGCAAAACGAGCCACTTACCGCATAAGAGGAAACAGTTGTGGTCGAGTTTTATCCCGGATAACTTGTTCGGCGAGCAAACCGCGGAAGTCTCGGGGAGAAAACTTCGAGCCGAGCGCTTCAAAGCGGAGGAGGAAAGGCGGATTTCGAGCGTTCAGGTGATTTTTACCTCCACTCAGAGACTAACTTTTGCAAACCTGCTAAGTTTGGATTCCTGCGCTTCGACCAGACGAACCGACTCGGCCCATTCGTGTTGTCTTTGTTTCGGTAAAGTTGACAGTGTTGTGCTGCCGAGTCTCCAAGTGTTTGGCTATTACCTGCGGCTACAGCTAATCCCAGATCTGCTCCCACCCACAGGTGAGCCGTGACGTCACACGAGGCGGACAGAAACCAGGAGGGGGGAGGAGGGGGAGTAAAAACACAGACACACACGTGAAACCTTAAAAAAGTGAAACAATGAACCTCAAAGTTTCTATCTATCTATCTATCTATCTATCTATCTATCTATCTATCTATCTATCTATCTATCTATCTATCTATCTATCTATCTATCTATCTATCTATCTATCTATCTATCTAATCTCATTTTTGTGTAATTTTACATGACAGTATGTTACAACCCTTCAAAATTGAAAAAAAAAAATAACGTACTAATTTACTCAATTTAATTAGTTTAATTTCACAAATATTACTGTTAACACAAAACTAAACTAAGTAAAATGCAAATTTACCTTACGAATTTAAATGTTAAAGTTGAGACTATATGTGATACAAATGACTGATTTAAATGTTATGGTTAAGATGTTTCACCATCATCTATTAGGCTTTGTGAATTTAAAGTGATTTAAATGTGACAGTTAAACCCTACAACACTGTCCAAAATACCATTTTAATTCACGAAATTAAATGTTTTGGTTGAGAGTCTACAGTTTCATATGTAATACAAATTAAGCCAACAAACCTAAATGTTAAGGTTAAGAACCTACAATATTACATATAGTAAAATTTGACGAAATTAGACATTCATTTTAAGATGCTACATCATTATTTATCAGGCTTTGTGAATTTATGATAGTTATTTAAATATATGCAAAGTAACCTGAGTAACTTACATGTTAAGCCCCTACAATATGTATAATACAGACTAACTAAAATAAAATAAATGTTAAGACCCTAAAACATGATATATGATACAAATTAATATTACCAACTTAAATGTTAAAATGTTAAGATTAAATACAATCTTATTAGACTAGTTTTGCAAATTTACTCAGTAAATTAAATGTTATGGTTGAGACTCCACAGTATAACATATAATAAAATTAACCTGACTGATTTAAGTATTAAGGGTAAGATTCCACAATATTATTTAATACACTTTGTGTGTTCACTTCAGTAATTTAAATATGATGGTTAAACCCTATAAAACTATATAAAATACTATTTAACCTGACTAACTGAAATATTAAGGTTAATACTCTACAACATCCCTCGTTATGCAAATTACCCCAACTAATTTAAAAATTAAGGTTAAAACCCTGCAATAATATGAATTATGCAAATTATCAAACAAATTTAAATATAATGGTTAAAACTCTACAATATGATATATTAGACAAATGGATCTTTCTAAATTAAATATTAAGGTTAAGACCCCACAATAATATGAATTTTGCAAATTACCAGACTCATTAAAATATTGTGGTTAAAGAACCTATAATATGATATACAAATTGATCTTAATTTAAACGTTATGGTTGAGACCCTACAATATTATTAGCCTAATTCTGCAGACTTACCTGACTAATTTGAATATTGAAATTTAGACCCTATTGTATGGTAGATAATACAAATTAAAACAACTACCTTATTAAGGTTAAAGATCCAACAAAATTATAGATGGAAAACAACATAACTAATTCAAAAATTCCCTATGTGCAGTACATTGGCGACAGTGAAGAGGAATGACTCTCTTTTTACAGGAGGAAACCTCCAGCAGAACCAGGCTCAGGGAGGGAAGTCATCTGCCTCCACCAGTTGGGGTGAGGGTGAAACAAACAAGAGGACAGATTAGAAATGTGAATCCCTGCAGAGAGGACAAAACACCAACTAGAGAGGACAGAAAATGTATTAACATACAAAAGTTCATATAAATACACGGAGAAAGTGACAAGAACCACAGAAAACTCACTGAGTAGATTAAAAAAGAGGTAGAACTCAGTAATATTCATTCATTTATTCAATATTTATTTAAACTTGAAATACATTGCAGGCATCATTTTTAGTAACTGAATAGGGAAACAACTAAGACGCTTGGATAACAATTACAACAAAAATATGAATGGACATAAAATATAATTTTAAAAACAAATGAATCAGATGAAAGAAGAACATCTAGACGTAACGTAAGATGATATCAGAAACTAAACTAAATTGCCCCAGGATAAAAATGAGTCATGAGACAGTTCTGCATGTTATTCCACGTTTCAGGTGCATAGTGAGTAAAACTGGATTTTCCACATTAACAACAAAACTCCTGCAGTATAATATAGTAGGAAGAGCCCACATTAAAAAACAGCAATGTAAAGGAGTTTTAGAAAAAAAACAGGGAGCTAAATAAATAAAACCCAGCATTAATGACACCTTAGAGAAAGAGAGGACCACCCAACCTCTGCATACAGTGATGTGTATTGTAATTACCAGCAGTTTTAAATGTTACTGCAGAGTGATAAAGTGAGTGTAGCTGAAACATGCATGTATAAAATGTCACCATAATCCAAACTCTGAAGTATCAATAAATCTAATTTTGAGGTACTTTACTTGGTTATTTCAATTTTATGCTAATTTATATGATGGAAATGCTGTACTTTCTACTCTACTATATTTATCCGACAGCTTTAGTTACTTTTAGGAGAAGATTTTACATTATATATAACAACTTTTAACATATAGCACATTATTAAAAATTAAACTGGTCATTTCCAATCCAATTTGGTTTCTTTGAAGTCCACACAGAGTGAAGATAGTAGATCTCTGTTCCCGTATTTGACAGAAAACTGTGCTTCTTTCTGTTATTTATGGGCATTTTTATAAACAAAAAGGTCTATTTTGTTTAATAAAACACAATTAATATATACACTACTGACTATTGTAGCCAGAAACGGCTGATTTTTAATGGAATATCTACATAGGAGTACAGAGGAACATTTCCAGCAACCATCACTCCTGTGTTCTAATGCTACATTGTGTTAGCTAATGGTGTTGAAAGGCTAACTGATGACTAGAAAACCCTTGTTTTCATGGAAAACATGAAATTGCCCGAGTTACTCCAAACTGTTGAATGGTAGTGTATGTATGTATATATGACACCCTGTATCCTCAGACCCATTTCAGATCTTTAAATAGTTAACAACAGTTTCCACTAAAGAGTGATTTTCCCTCTAATTTCTCATATTGTTTAAGAAAATGTTACACGAGTATACATATTTCAGCAAAAATTAAAGACAAGAGATAAAGTTTTTTTAAAAAAATTCATAGATTCGTCAATAAGAACCTATACAAACACTGGTGCTTCACTATTAATAAGCTAATGAGGTCAAATATAACAACATAATCCCACACTCAGAGGGATCAAAAAAGTACTTTTACTTAAATATGTTTGATTTGTGCTTGTAAAACTTACATATTTTTACTTCTGTGTGATTTTTCATGCAGGGCTTTTACTTGTAACGAGGTATTTTTACACTAAACCACAACTAAAACATAACTAACAGTGACATTCTGCAGTTAACATTATGATAAGTGCACTTTCTAACTCACAAACATGCTGTTAACACACACATATACACTGTAAGGCTGACAGTAACACAGGGGAGCACAGCTGCACAGCCAGCAGGTGTTTCCAAATAATATCTTTCATTCTGCCCTATTTATCTCTGTATGGAAACACTTAATCACCCACTGAAACAGAGGTGACGCCTCACCTGGTGAAATATGAGTGTGTGTCACAAGGTGTATAATAAAATAAGAGCACAGGAAAATTAGACACAGCATTCATTTTATTTATTAATAATTCATGTAAATACAAGATTCATATAAGATTGTGTCTTCTATCTACATATTAGAATATAATAACACAAATCCCATTATGAACACAACTCAGTGAAAGTTAATTTTAAGGGTTTCTTCTTTCTCTGTTTTACTAAAGCATACAGAATATTATAAAGGCCTATTCTAAAAGTTACTGGTTGTCTATGGATGGCAGTTTCTTACTACAACATCATATTTTCATGTTGCCATCTATGTTATGCATATTTTGTAGTATGTTAAGATATTAAAAGTTGTGATACTAAGACCAAAAAGCAATGTTCCAGTGTAGCCTATGAATTGTGTTCTTATAAAAATGCATGATAACAACAAAATGCAAATTTACAGATACAATACTGGCGTGCCTCAAAAACGAAAAAGGTACTTTTAAAAAGTGGTATTTGTAGTCTAGAACTGACTGCACAGGAAAGCTAGAAACAGAGTTAAATGTAAATCTCCTTTAGTAAACTATTCACATTTACGTCATATTCTACTTAAAGATCATAAGTTTACAGGTGGGGAGGTGGTCACCTGTTTGATTTGTAGGTCTGTGGGAACCTGGACAATGCAGGTGTCACTTGGCAGCTGCTGTGATAAAGCTAAAGCTAAATGCCTCTGAGCCCTGCTGCTGTCAGCTGAGACGTTGCCGAGCCGAGGGTCCGAGTCGATCTCGTACCGGTAGTGATAGCCCTCCAGGACGTCCCGGCACGCGTCTCTCATCTCATTGATCCACTTCTTCATTCCTTTGCGGTTCAGGTAGAGCACAAAGAGGAAAACCATGGCCACGAACCCCAGCACCAGCCCCAGGAAGACGTAGGAGGTCTGCAGGCTGAGGTCGGCCACCTCCGCAAGGACCGGAACCACACACCCGATGGCCTGGACGCTCAGCCCTCGCAGCTGGGTGTCAGTTAACCGACTCGGTGAGGAGCATCTCACAGCTTCCACATCTACCACAGCTTTTGTTTTGTTCAGCCACGAGACAAAATCACGGATCTCACAAGTGCAGGCGTAGGGGTTGTTCCCGAGAAGGATCCTGACGTTCCCCAGCTTCTCCAGCTCCTGCAGAGCGTCAGCCCTGAACGTCCCGAAGGCGTTGCGCGTCAGGTCCAGCACCTCCAGGTGGTTCATGCCGGAGAAGGTCCCGCTGTAGACGGCCACCAAGGAGTTGTTGGCGAGGAAGAGCTGCTGCAGGTTGGGGAGGTGGGAGAACATCCCGGGGGGCAGCAGGGCGAGGTGGTTCCCGGAGAGGTCGAGGCGGAGGAGACCCCCGAGGCCGCCCCACCGCAGAGCCGTGGTCAGGTCCGTGAGGGCGGAGAAGTTGTGCAGCGAGCGGCTCAGGTTGAGCTCTTGCAGGGGGCTGCCAGGGATGCGAAGCGCCTCCGGATGGATGAGGGCCAACTGGTTGCCGCTGAGGTCGAGGAAGCGGAGGTTGACCAGGGCGGAGAAGGTGTGTGAAGCCATCTCTGTGATCCTGAAGAGATGACTCACACTTTAACATATGCTCTTCTGCATTTCATATCATTCTCATGCTTGGAAACTAGTAATGCAACCACATGAGCAAATAAAAACCACATACCCAGAAATCAGCATTGTTCATTTATTATGAACACATCAAGAAAGTTAGTCATATTATCCAAATATGGCTTCATATACATAAGTGAAACAGAACGCACATTCTCACCTGTTATTGCTTAAAATGATGTTAGTGACATTCTCCAGCTCTGTAAACGAATCGGGTCCGATCTTGTGTATGTTGTTCCCTGTGATGACAACAGTCCTGGCGTATCCTGGGATGTTTGGCGGCACCGAGAGCAGAGCCTTAGAAACACATTTCACTGTGCGGGTGACGGCGAAACACTCACAGCCAGAAGGACACTCCAAGCACTGGTGCGGCGCACAAAGAAAAACTCCCAAAAACACAAGGACTGGAAAAATACACATCTCTAAATCATAGCAAAATATTTAAAAATGAAAAAAAAAAAAAGATCTTAACGTACGAGAATTACAGCAGAGAAAACGGGGATTCCATGTGCAGTGATAAATCAAACCTTTCGTTCTCATTAAACTAATCAAACACTGCAGCTCCAGCTCCAGTCCCTCCTCATCTGCTGCTCCACTGTGGGAATAAAGGTAAATTGATGGTAGTTCGTATCACGCAGAATTTGCTGGATGAAAGAGGTGCGTGGTTCCCTTAAAGGTACAGAGGACGATCAGGGCACCCACAGCTTGTGACCTACACCACAGTCTGCCAGGAGAGACTGGGAAAGGTTGTGCATACAGCAAATGCACAATTAAGGTAAATACAATGAACCTATAAAATAAGAAATAATGCTTATTTAGGTACACAGCTTCAAAAACAAACAAATAAATACATAATGCATAAAAATGAAATGTAGTATTGCTTTGTGTAATACAGCAGGGTTATAGTAACTTTCCAGCATGAGGATGCACAATTAGAAAGCATTCAATAACTGCCTGGAGCAAATAATGATAACAAACTTAACATATCTGTTTTAACACACAAGAGGGAAAATGGAATTTAAAGAAGAACAATGCCACAGTTTTTCACACGTGGGTCTTCCATCATTCTATCTTTGGTAGCGGCTCATATCTCTTAGACAAATAATTGATGAATACTTTCAGCATTAACATTTCGTGATCCATTTTGCAGCGATTCATCACTGAAATGTACATTAGCCGGTCTGGAAATACATTCATCACGGCCATTCATGAAAAATACATCCCAGATGCATCGCTCTAATCTGGATGAGATCATCTTCCCTCATGAAACGGAGAAGCCACCATGTGAAAAACAGTATATTTTAAGGAGGTGATCTGCTAAAATAATACTCAGTAAAAGGAAAAAAATTCCACTGTTGAAACATAAACAATCACTTAATTCACAGCTAACCACAAACAGCTCATCCTTGAACGTCCTCCAACACTAGATTCCTAGAGATCACGACAGACAATGCGGTCTGTCATTCAGTATTTTCTGTACTAACACTTGTCCCGTCAAAACACATCATTTAGCGACAATGTATAAAGTATAACTGAAGTCATCTAATTGCGGCGCTCTACTGGAGGTTGAACGTGAGGATGAAGGTGGCGAGGACTCCGCACAGCATGAGGAAGGGCAGCCAGGTCTTGAGGAATGCGGCCCAGCTAAAGGATAGAAAGAGGGGAATGTGAATTAGAGGAATCGTCAACACCTGGTGACTGGAGTGTTGGGGAGGGTAAACAAAACACCCCTCGTAGGTGCATTCTGGACAGACAAGGACGTATGAGGTGAGGTATTGCGCGGTGCAGCGTCTTTGCTCCCAGAGGCCCTGCAGCTCTCCTCTACAGCTGCAGCTACACCTCAGTCTGCGTCCTACTGTCCTCATCCATCCGGCCGGCCGGCACAGGGAGCCCCAGCGGAGAGGTGACCTCCAGTGGTGGCACAGAGGGGAGCGCTGCTGTCAGTGATGAATTACACGACTCCCCTTCTGCTCAAAAGACCCACGCAGAGGCAGCACAAACTGTGACGCAAGCGTTCGCTATGTGGGTCAGCGGAGAATAATGAAGGGGGTTCTCTGAGCCATATGTCTCTTAAAGCAATTTCAGCAGCAGACTGGATTTGTGGTGAAAATGCTTCACATGCGTTTGACCCAGTACTATCAGAAAGTCAGTTTTCCCTCTAATTCCGCTACTTGTGTCTCCTCTGGGCCTATGATGCCTGTATGTTTATTTTAGAAAAGGAAATCCTCCTGCATCACTTTTGCTTCCATCTCCTAAGCGATGTCAGGAGAAACTGGGTGTCATGTGCAGATTGTTAAACCCACACAAATTTTAGGCTATCTAGGCTTCTCATGCATGAATTATTAAAAACCTGCACTCCCAAATAAGACTTAAAACATGTATAATTGATTTGTTTTACAATATCTACTATTTTGAGTGAAGTGCACAACTCCAAGCTGTAGGTGATGTCATGCATCAACAGTTTAAAATGCTCTTTAAGGCAAAATACTACAGGTAAATACAGTAAAAACAGCTTAACTACTAGATATAACCTCGAAACTTCCTCATTGGATTGCTTACATTAAATTATTAAAATTAATTAAATATGCAAATTTGGTACATCTCACTGAAAAGGAAAAAAAATGTATTTCATCTTAAATTAGAGTCAAATGATTTTAAAGAGAGGGATTATGACCTCTTTTTATCACCCCATAAATCTGAAAATACTGTCAACAGCTGGGGGAAAAAAAGTTTTTTGAAATAAAATGTTCAATAAATCAGGCTGAAATGGATACATTTACAAACCCTGGAGATTTATGGCCAATAGCATTTTTGAAAAATGGAAATTCCATACATTTTTATTGGAAACACTATTTAGAGGTTAAAAAAATAGCAACTATGTATGCTATCAGATAATAATTACACCACAATATGTATTTAACTCATGCTTTTGACTGTTTCCTGCTGGTTTGGGGTAACTATTGTGAATAATATGGCTTTACTTCAAATTTGAAGTGGATGTCAGGCATGAAAACAACTTTAGATTCAGATTCACTTTATTGTGAAAACAACTTTACTTGGCTTCCTAAATCAATGAGATTGGCGTAAACAAACCAGAAAAAAATATTGTTTCTCAAGTTTCTTGTTTACATTTGAGGATGCACTGCAGATGTGTCCCAGTGAGGCAGCTGTAGGCCAAGTGGTAGAATGAGTGGGGGGTTGGGGAAGCAATTTGATCCCAGCTGCTTCTGTCCTTAAGTGTCCTTGACTTAAACTAAAGGATCCACCAAATAAACATAATGTACAGCTGTACCTGAAAACACAAGGACATTTCTTATTGTGTTCCCTCAGTGAAAGTAGGCCAGTTTAGAAAAAAAATAAATATGGAAAGACCCGCTATGGGATAAAAAACAAAAACATTTGGAGCTGGAGGACCATGGAGCAGATGGTCACTGAAAACCAAGGTAGGCTTTAGCTTCATATACAGTGATGCTTGAAAGTTTATGAAAGCTTTTGAATTATTCGAATGATGCTACCACCACCATGCTTCACAGATTCAGTGAAGGGTTGCAGTGTTTTTCTTTCCTCTGGTTGTAATTTCACCTTCAAACTAGCTGCTACTCCTTCAGGTTCACATATTTTGCCACTCAAAGATGGGCAAGACTACATCCTTATCCTCAAAAAAAGAAACGACCAACTGTAATATTTCTGTGTTAATCGTGTTCTCCTTTGCTAATTTTAAGCATCTGGTGAGGGTATAGGTCATGTTTTTGCACAAATATAAAAAAGTCTAAAACTGTTCCCACACGTTTAAACACTGGGAGCTAGAGGACCATGAAGCAGATGGTAGGCTTTAGCTTCACACACAGCGATGCTTGAAAGTTGATGAAGCCTTTCGAATCGTTTGAATGATGCTGCCACCACCATGCTTCACAGATGGAGTAAGGTTCATAAGCTAGATTTCAGTGTTTTATATTCTCCAAACATAATGTATTTAATTTCAACCATAAAGTTCTCTTTATCTTTCATGCATTGTGTGACAATCTGGTGATGTTTTAGGTCATATTTTTTGCAGAAAAATGGTTGACAAACTTTCAAGCAACCCTGCACATGTACTTACAAAGCGAAAGCAAGTGGCTGACTGAGTCTAAAATATTTACCTCATATGTTTCCCATGAATGAGAGACAGCGCACACAGGTTCACCATGTTCCAAGACGTGCTGTTGTCGTAGCGCATGAGGTTGAGGGCCATCGCGACGTGGGAATGGCAGTTATCAAAGCACAGATTGTGCTTCAAGGAAAAAGGGAAAAAAAGTAATTATATTAGTAATGATGCAAAAATGTGTAGTGATATAAAACAAGAAATAAATACTGTCTTACCGGCCTGCATTTGTACTCCTCAGATGCATCGTGTACTGCTTTGTCCCATGTAGCTGCACCGTTTCCACAGACTTTGTCCACATCGAGCTTCCAGTACCTGGGATAATAGTTAACAGACGATCAAAGTGTTAACTGTGTGTGACTTACTCATTAAGATACTATAAAACTATTAATATTTTGATTTACACACTTACTTTGTTGGTCTACCAAAGCCCATGTTGTCCTCCTGGGAAGAAAAGTCACATTTTAAAAACACGAATCATACATTGCAACCTTATGTTTTAAATTACTGTAGAGATGAGGGTGTTAATCACAAAAAGTACAGCAGATTTAGCAGCTTTACTCTGCGTGGAAGCGTCACACTGAAGATTTGCATTTTAATGTCAATCTTAGCTACTGAACTCTGCTTAGCAACCACAGAGTGATGAACTGTTACAGTTATAGAGTTTATATTTACCCAATACGGTTCTTCCAGCTGGAAATGGTATAAACAAGTGACAAAAGATGGTTAGATATTGTGTTAGACATGGTAATGTTGAATTTTAACTATTTCTATTTGTTTTTATATGTTTTCTAAAAATACCACATCCAAAAATATTCCTACTCTTTCTCAGTAGTCAGTGGCAAAGCCTACATTTGCCACCACATCAATCAAACAGTCTTTCTGCAAGTCTCCACTCAGATTTTGTTCCTCTTGATCCTCAAGTTTTGACTCCAAAATGTTCATATAGTTTTCTTTTCATAATATCTTTACCTCTTTGGCTGTATGTTTTAGATCACTATCTCGTTGGAAGCTAAAATGCTGTCCAAGGACAAGTTTTTTCTGCAGATTTTCTGATGTTTTACTCAAGAATGCCAATGTAGTCCTCTTTTTTTCATTATGCTCTTTACTTTGGCAAGGTTGGCTGACCCACTGACTGCAAAATGCCCCCAAAACATCACATTGCTTGACTGTGGGGGTGCTGTTCTTGGGGATTGAATGCTTGTTCTTTCTTATACCAAACAAAAGCCATGCCACTGTGTCCAAACAATTACATTTTACGATTAACTGACCACAAAGCTGATGACCAAAAGTTTTCTTCTTTGTCCAGGAAAGTTCTTCTGTGTCTCTCTTGGAGAAATTCAGTCCTCCTTGGTTGGCATCCATGGAGACCAACCTTGTTCAGTGTTTGCCTTCAGATGTTGCTACCAGAATCACTCGGATTCATCAAGATATTCTTAGTGTTGATCCTTGGATTTTTCTTGACCTTTCACATTACCATTCTTGCCAGTGCATAAGTTTCTATTGGCCTTCTACTATGACTTGTGAGATTGAGTGGAACTCCTTATACTTCTAGATTATGCTTTGCACTGGGGCCACTGGCACTTGAAAACACTTGGATATGACTTTATAGCCTTTCCTCATCCTGTGAGCAGCCACAATGCGCAACCGGAGGTAATCACTAAGCTCTCTGGTTTCAGCCATGACTTGCAATTGAATAACAACTACTAGAGAACTACTGCATTAGCTGCTCTCAGTTTATAGTGTACATAAGCTTTTAAATCCAAACTGCAAGTTCTTGTGGTATTTCGTAACTGTGTTTCACATTTGAAATAAAGGTTCTTCATCTCAGTGGGATTTTTCCTCATTAAATAAAGGTTATTAATAATAATAATAATAAGAGAAATAAAAATAACTATTTGGAATGATACAGAACCTGCTTTTTCTGGGCATGGCATTTTGGGTCAAATGAATTAAAAAATATTAAAATTGTTAAAAATTGTATTTTTAACATCTCAAACACAATGTCTTAACATCTTTTGTCACTTGTTTATGTCATTTATAGCCAGAAGAGGCCTCCTGGTCACATAGACACTCACTATAAATTAGATTTTTGCATGGGTAAGAATAATTTGGGTGCATGAAAGGGAGAATTGGGTGCAAAAATCCATGCTCACCGAGACAAAGTAAGATCCTGCAAAATCTCGTATGATGCCAGCAGAAGTGCAGATGCCCATGTGCCCAATGAAGGGAAGCACCCACCTGCAGGACGCACGAAACAGAAGCATAGGAGTCAGTTTGCCTATGTTTGATTGTGAAACAGAATGCAGGTTATATATAATAATTATTGTAATAAAATGATATAGATAACACGACAAATCTGCTTTATTTTATCTGACTTTTGCTCAATAACAAGCAGCCACCCGAGCCGAGCCGTAAGCTGCCACAGTTAGCGCTAAGCTAGCATTAGCAGGAATATCGAGTTAGCTTCTTACGATAAAATGGGAATCGGCGTCCAGACGACGCAGTAGGGGTAGCGGCTGCTTTTTCGGTCGCTTTTCAAGAAATCCCCGTGGTAGCTCATCATTACGTCGGTATCGTCCACCTCCGCCATCACAACCCGGAGTGACAGCGGGGAGATGACAGTGACGCACAGCCAGGACAGGCGGCGTGGGCACGTAGTCGACGGAACCAACGGTCGGTCCGTGAACGCAGCACCGCCGTTCATTAGTGCGTAGGCTGCGGTGTTTGAGTACCGTCAGAGGCTGGGATTTACCATGCGCTGCATGGCTGAACTGATTAAGTTTATATGCAGTTAATCCCCACAGTATTATTTTATTTATAGTCAGTGTTTATTTGACCAGCAGGTTTCTTCTGGCTGTAAATGACATAAACACGTGACCAAAGATGTTAATAATAAATTTAAACAAATATTATTCATAGCAATGTCTAATTTTGATTTACAGTGATTTTGTATTTAACAGAAAGTTTTATTCTGGCTGGAAATGAAATAAACAGGTGACAAAAGATAATGAGACACTGTGTTAAAGATGCTAAATGTAACTATTTGCAAATTTTACCAAAAATCTGTCTTCTTTGTTCATACCTGTTAAAATTGTAAATATTTGAGAAAAAATCCACTATAGTCATTCCAAGTGGTTAAGGTAATTTCTTTCATGTTATAGAGTGTTGTAATGCACTATAAATTGAGAACAGCTGATGCATTACTTGTAGTCAGTTACTAATTAATTTCAACATATTGTCAAAGCCAAAGAGCTCAGTGAGGACCAGTTCCATGCTGTGACTGCTCACAAGACAGCAAAAGGCATATTTAAAGTGTTTTAAAGGGCCAGTGCAAAGGAGAATCAACAAGTACAAGAAGTTTAACACTGTGACAATGTGACAAATGCCAAAGTTCGTGTACGGAAGCCAAAAGTGACCCCTGCACCAGTAAAAATGATGAGAGATGAAGAGGAATCCAAGGATCATCACCAAGACCATCCTAAACAAAGCTGGTCTTCAAGAAGAAAGGTTTAGGAATAACTTTGGACAATATTTTTGGTAAAACTGTAAAAACATATGTAGAGATTTAACTTATTTACCACATGAACAAATCCAAATGTGGCATGAGTATGAGCAATTTTGAGCTTAACTCTGCAACTGCTCTAATCTGGTCAAACAGTCATAATGTGCAAATACAACGAACTTTATCTCCGTGGTGATAACAAATAAATGCCTTTGTGAAACGTTAATGTTTCTCGTAACAAAATAGTTGTGACCAAAGTTGTGTTTGCAGTTTATAGGCATGACATTGCAATAATTATAGGCTAAAGCATAGCATCAGTTCAGATGTTTAGGCATGTCTAATATCCTTGTTTATGCTTTGAAAGTAGATTCTAATTTTCCTATGAGTTGTACTCTATTAAATACAACCCTCATGTGCGAAATAAACTCCTTTTGAAGCATTAATAACATTTCAGTCCCAGTGTAGGGGATGCAATCACCTTCTTTTTTGCTCGGAAACAGTATTTTATGAGCTGAATTGATCCTTTAAAGCTATTTTAACCAATAAAAAGAACTGGACTGGTTATAATCGAGGGCAGAGAGTGTAAAATAATACAGACATACAAGCATAATTGCAGTTGCACAACACCTGTCATCACAGTTTCCACCAAAACAACAAAATTATGTATTTTTTTGTCATTTATATTAATTTTAAACCTTTATCTATTGTGTGACTTTTGTGACAGAAATCTTCAAACTGCTCCAAAGGCAGACGATTATTACGGCCAGAATGGATGTGGTTTGTCTTATTTACAGTAAAAACAACAACTTTATGATGTATTGCACTGTTGTTTAAATCAACACATTCATCAAACATCTGCAAAGAGGCAGTTTTTTTCTAGCCTAGGGAGCATCTTTACCTTCCAGGCCTATTTGGCAGCCACATTTGCCGTCGCTGTAATGTAACCTCCTCCTCTCCTGGAGCTGGGTCACCTCATTACCGTACAGTATATGGAGCATGAGATTCTCCCCTAACTACTCATGGTTGTGATGTAGTGTCCCCACATTTGTATTCCGATAGTCAGCAAAAGCAGAGTCGAGCAGACACTGATAAATGAGCCGAGACTTCACACCGTAGCCCCACCTGCTGTATATCTTCCTAACCTACATAGTATTGAGTCAGTACAGCTGGATCTGTTGTGTAACAGTTACACTAAAAAGGGCAAACAAATTTGATTGCATGGACGAGAAGGTGTTCAATGATTTTATTCTTTGTTTTGTTTGCAACAAAGGTTATTACACGATTCCTCGAAGAAAAACAAATTCAGGAATAAAGTAAAACGTGTGGAAGCCTAGTGATGCATGAGGAACCTTTCGTTAACATTTAGAAGACCCAAAGAGCTGTTCTCTGAGCAGCGGATGGGATGTGGCTGAGTTTGTTTTGTTTTGCCCACAACTATTGTCAGAGAAGCCTCATGCAAGCAGGACTGAACACCTGACTGCAGCAGAGGACTAAAGCTAGAGCCACGCAGCTAGTAGGCAGGACCCTATCAGTCACCGAACACTTTGCGCCCAGTTGTCATATACCACAAACTAGCATCTGTGCTCCACTTACACCCAACAAGTTTGACACTGACATCTCAAACGGCATGTGCAATCGACGGGACAAAAACAAAAACAGTATTAGAAAGTGTTGTCTTTTACAAATATTTCTTGGTTGATCTCTTGTTGAACTGTCAGTAATCTATTAGATTAAAACCTTAACTTAAAGGAGCCAAAATTGTGTTTCAATGACACAGAGAACTCAAACATTAATCCTTAGACTTAGACATAGACTTAAACCTTGGCTGTTGAAATGGTAGATGGCAAACTTTGGCAGAAGAAACCCCTTGTTTTTCCTGACAGTTGTAAACTAAACAAAGCTTATAAACACACTTCATCGGAGCAACACTGTCGACAGGTAATTCTAGGCTTCCTGCGACCAAAACTTGAACTTAGAATCGATGACTCGGGTGTGCAGCCTTTCTGAGATGACACTGTGACACTTTGCTCCATCTGTAGAGCAGACAGGAGATGCAACAAAGCACCGTTTTCTGATCTGTGATCTGATCCTCGGCGGAGAACACCGCGACCATGTGGCCACGCCGACCTGAAAATAGGTCGCCCGACTGCAGCCTTGTCCGTGTCGTGTCCCTCTCCAACATAAACCTGAGGAAGGATAAGTGCTGAACTCCTCCTTCTTCGTGAGAAACTGGGGGAGTGACGTGGAAGGTGCTCTCCTCAAAGGTGTCCCCCCCAGCGGGGTGGAGGGACAGGCTGAGGTGTTGTTGGTGCTTTGAAGGGGGTGAGAAGGGCGTCGTCTCTACCCTCCATGAATTCCTCTCCCCGAAGTGGTCTCCACCGGTCCCCTCGCAGGACAGGGGAGGGCGATGCATAGTGCAGAGATGTGACATGACATTCACTCAATGTTCTGTCAGACAGGGAGGGGGAATTAAAATTCAAACAGGAGCTGGGCGAGCGCTTTGCTTCCTAAATCCATTCTACAGAATGGATGGCTGTTTGTTTAGCTTGGCCTGCACTGCACCTGTCCCTCTGAGCTGTCCTCATCGTCTGAACCATCCGGGCCGACACCACGCAGGCCAGTGATGCGATAGCCCATGTTAAGCAGCATGACTTCCAGTGGGTCAGCGTTCATACGCCGCTGATTTGCCTGAGCAGCTCCCTCCATGTCCTCCACGACGCGTCCGTTCTCGTTGTCAGACTGCAGCAGAAGAAAAAACAGCTCATTACAATGCGTCTTTTTAACCCAACTATGCATGATTGTAAAATATCCCCTCAGCTCTCTTACCTCTGGTCTGGGGTTCCATAATCGAACCACAGGGTCGATACCACTAGTAGCGAGGAAGCAGTAGCTGGGATGAGGCTGCAGACAGTTGACTATGGACTCGTCTCCCTGCAGGATCCTCACCAGATTAGTCGTCTCCTTTTCCCAGATAAAGAAAGAGCCATCATCTGAGCCGCTGACAATGTACTGGCCTTTGCTGTACAGGAAAAAGAAACCATTTAGACCTGCCTGATGAACTCAGCAGCTATACAAGGTTCAACAAGAACTGAGACAATGGTTTTAGTTATTTATATTGTTCAACCAGATATATTGATGGGAAACCAGATTATGTAAAGGTATCAACAGTAGTGTGTGATTTTGTACCATTACACACCTCATTAGGCCTGTTAAAGCTGTTAAATCTGTGTACTAGGGCTGTAGACATCAAAGAAAATCTTGGTAGATTGAAATCGTACTTACTATTCAACCAATCGACAAAATAAAACAATTAGACCAAACATATTGAAATATGGCAATTCTGACATGTTTGCACACAAAGCTTCAAGAATTAAACACAAATGTTGGTGGAACATCCCAACACAGGCATGTTACCCTACCGTTTTCATGTGCTTTCTTGAGCTGTGATATGCAAACTGACACCTTCTTTGACATCAATCAGCTTGACACCAAGGGAAGAGGTGCTTTATCTCTGGAGGACTGCTTCGTTTGACCGAGGAGAACAAAGCAGATGTTGCCTCAACCTGGAGGTTCCAGATTTGAGGCTACTGTATATCAATACTCTGCATAACCAACACAACAAAGTCCAATTCTTTTCCATCTTTGTCAGTAACAACTAAGAAATGCATCCTCATGTCAGGCTTGCCTTGCTTTGCTTTATATTGTAAAAACCTGATTTAATCTTCCTGCCAGCTGCTTTTTGTTGACTCCATCTTTCTTGTTGTGGTAAATCCCAGGAATAGCTTTATTTAACACCTGCTCCAGCAAGAGTTTCATTGGGTCCCATGGGACACATGGAATCCCAGTTCCAATGCAGTTCTCTACTACAGCCCTACTGAGTATTAATATCTTGCGGAAGTAGGGGTAGTAGTACAATATTTCTTGTAAAATAGTCACTGTATCTAGTTATAAGGACGAATAAAATGAAAATGAAAGTGCTGTTGAGTACACGAGAGATAATGTAAAAAAAAAACATACACAAAAAGGGACAAACAGATGTTCAACAATTTGCCAGAAACCTCAAAGCTCAAAAAAAGGAAAGAGTACAATCTATTCATTTTTGTTAATGCTCAGTAAGAGCTCAGACCCTAATCCAACAGAGATACTGTGGAATGACATTAAGAGATCCATTCATATCTTAAGAATATGGCTGAGATTAAGCAAATCTGTTGGGAAGAATGGTTCACAGGTTTCATCTGCTGCTACCTGAAAGGCTGTTTGAGGTCATTGCTGCTAAAGGACTGTGAATATTTAGTGGACATGTTCAATAAAGATATGTTAGACTATAATTGTTTATGTGCTGTTAGTTAAATCTCATTTTGCAGTCACTGTAACTGAAAAAAAGCAAAACACTGCCCCCTACTGACCTTCCAAAGAAGTTGGCCTCTTTGATATCTGTGGTGGTGTTGCAGTGACCACAGTATCTGTGCTTGTAGTCGAAGCTGCGCTCTCTCAACACCAGCTCGTCTTCAGGAATGGACTCCTTCCGACTGAATGAGTGGAATCGAATGGAGCTGTTGGACTTCTTGTCTTCTGCTGGGGAGGGAAAACAATTTGTATTTTTACAAGAGTGATTCATACACATTTTAAAACAAACAAAGGTTGTCTGTTACAGTTTAAATGCAAGTATGTACAGATTACAACTCAGCTCTTTACTTATAGTTTCTAAATTTTAAAATATTGGCTTTAATTAGTATGAAATTCTCAGTCATACTGTGGATACAAACTTGTTAAATAACCAGAATTATCTGATGGCAGCGTGGTTTTCATGTTTACTTCAAGATCTAGCTGTGTACATATTTGTTTAACAACTCACAGCTACAGAAAACCACCAAAGTACCACTTCACGCTTTCATACCTGATTCTGTCTTGGAGAAAAGCGCCGCCTTGATGTCTTTATCTAAGGCATCACAGGCACTGCTGTGCGCCTGCTCTGGAAACTTTCCTTTGAAATCATCCAGACACTCCAGAGCCTCAGCCACATACTTCAACTCAAACAGACACCGTGCCAGCCTGAAATGTGCTTTCAGATGGCCGGGGTTCAGAGTCAGAGCCTTCAGACAGTCCCTGAGGGCATCATAATGGTCTCCATCCCTGGATATTACACATGCAAGCATAAACACTTAATCACCGTTTCCAAAGCCTCCAGGAAAAGAAAATGAATCATTTCTCTGCAATAATAAAATGACACCTACCACTTGCGTTTCATGTAGGCTGCAGCCCGGTTCCCGTACAGCATGGCGTTGCAGCTGGCCTGGTGAATACCTAAACTGTACAGCTGGATGGCCTGTGTCCACTGCTGCCGGGCGAAGGCATCATTAGCTTGTTGCTTTATCTTCTCCAAGTGAGGAGGGAGATCAGTAGAACTACATAAATGACAGAAGAAATATTTATAAGAATTTTACATATGCTATCCTTCACAGAGTCAGTGTGTGTGAGAAACATTAGTGAAAGGTGAGGATGGGCATGGTAAAGACTTTAGCAGTATTACCCTTACTGATATTGCCTTTTGATGTGGTATGTTAATTGTACCCTTATTGATTCTTTTTGTCATTTTTAAGAGAAAAAAACCTAACAAATTAAAGACAGCATTGAAATTTTGTCTGTTTTTTAATTTCCTATCTATTGTTTTTCACTTTAAAATTAAAGTAGAACAATTTTTTGACTGTATTTTTTACATTCAGTAGTTTTACTTAAACAGAGCACTTATTCTACACTATAAACGCCAACATTCAGTCAGAAAAAGGCTGAAAATCAGGCAAGACTCAGCTGCAGAGCTGCAGTTTGTTTGTAGCCCAAAATTACTAAATCCACCCCACTCTGAAACTGAATTTCTGACGAGTTCAGATGATGCTATGACCATTTCGAACTATATTTATTAAAGCAGCCACAGCTCAACAATCAGCTAGCTAATTGTTTCTTTTAATCATTATGCTATGTTCGTATAGTTGTTAACTCCAGTTACGCAGGGCAAAACTGTGCATTTCTGCACCTGTATATGAAGAACTTTCACTGAATGTTTCGACAAATTGTAACTGCACTGTAACTACACTTCAGAATATGTAGACAGAACAAATCACATGCCTCACACATAAGCTTTGAGAAAGAGCAACTTCTTCCAGAAACAGAGAAAATGCAACTTAGACAAATCAGATAAAAATGTAGTGTACTGTTTATGTAGCAATAATAAATAGGTCATCTATTGTCTTAGTTCTTCTAGTACTAATAACATTGGAGCCTATTGATCCTCCAGTTTTAAATAATTTGTCCTATGGGCCAGTGTAATACCAGATTTTGGTGCCCATCTATTGTGACAGTTGAAAAGAACATTACCTAGAGTGCATTTTGCTTCCAGCGAAGCAAATGTGGCTGGCTGGCAGGTGAATACCGTTGGAGACGCCGTTGGTCGTCTTTCCATTCTGCACGTCTCCTGGAAAGCCAAGAATTCAGAA
Source organism: Amphiprion ocellaris (assembly GCF_022539595.1). Classification (NCBI taxonomy): domain Eukaryota; kingdom Metazoa; phylum Chordata; class Actinopteri; family Pomacentridae; genus Amphiprion; species Amphiprion ocellaris. The sequence goes on from NC_072774.1 coordinate 10,215,821, forward strand.
ATGATTAATAAATTAGAGAAAGGTGCCACTGAGTATTATTTTGTTAGTACACATGGCTTAGATGTACCTGTTGATGATGGGCATTTTTTTTGAAGGAAGAAAGTATATGGCCTCTGTTTAAAAGTCAAGTCAAACAGATACACCTATAAGATGCAGAAAATAAACAGCAATTATTTCAATACCGCTGCCACACAAAGTGAAGGACAGAAGGAGAACGCAGTTGTAAACAGGAGTGATCATCTCCTCTCAGCATTCCTTGTTTGTTCTAAGACACATTACCTGTTCCCCACCCATGTTAACAAGCAGCTCAGTGCCATCTGGACTGAAGGTAACATAGGTGGCCACCAGGACCCTCAGGCGGTTATTGTAGTCTGGAAGTTTTACTGGCAAGTGCCCTGAAGGAGCAGACAGAAGGTGATGTTATTCAGCCACATCCTTCACAGCCAGCTCTCCTGATGCTATAACTGTAGGGTATAATTAGAATATAAATGCATCTATTAAGTGAATTTGATAGCCAACAGTTTATCCACTTACACACCTGCAACATAATACTGCCCAGCTCCATCTGGAATAGGTTTCTGCCGATCACAGAATGTGTGCACAGCTGCTGAAGTGCCCTGACTCATAGATTTCCTGTGTGAGGAACAAAAAAAGCATGTCATAAACTGGACATAGGCACCGTGCTTGAGCAGTTATTGACTTATTGTTACTACAGAAGGGCATTAAACCCCAATTAACCTGTAGTTGTGAATCATCCTGATGTCATAGAGGCGAACAAAAGGCCCGTTGGCTCCCACAGCCAGGTAGTTGTTGTCGCGCGGGTTCACAGCCAGACATTTGGCCTCAACCAGCTGACCACAGAACTCCGTCAGGTCGATCAGCACCTCAGAGTGTTTACTGCTCTCCCTCAGGTCGTATTGTCTGGAGAGAACAAGGAGAAAATGAACAATTTACCTGTAACAAAATCAGTCACTGGCTTATCTTCAATTAATTTCTGATCTCTGGGATCCTCCCAATGTTTACATAAGTTGGATACAGTCTATCATGGAGCGCTGAAGTTTATTACAAATTTTTCTTTAAGTAACCTTATGTTATATGTTTGAAGTGGATGGCCTGTCCTGTCCATCCATAGACACAATCACCAGCATGTTCTTGTTTATAAAGCAATTCTTAGTCTATGTCCTCTATATTTATGGATCTAAATCAGCCAAAAAAGAAGGGAAAGCTGTTGTCACTTCCTGGATTTATTCCTGCTATCTGATCCCAGAGTCTGTATTGAATTCTTGCTTGGATTCAGCTGCAAGATTGCTCAAATTTAAAAGAGCTGATCTCACTAAGTAAAATTCTTTACAGGACTTGTAGGCAGACACATTCAGATGTACATGTGACTGACTTAAATTGTCCCTGCCTGCCGTCATTGACTTGTGACATATTTTTTGGATTTTATGACCCTGTAATCTTTATGTCAATCTGATTTTAATTGTTTTATGTCTGTATATCTGTAGCCTCTTAATTTATGCTGCTGCCTGTCTTTTCCAGGAAGCTCTTGTAAAAAAGATTCTTAATCTTAGCGAGCCTTTTACCTGGTTAACCCTCTGAAACTGAGAACAAGCAGATGGGTCTGGAAGGCATGTTACTATTTTTAAAAATTTCCAAAACTACCGTACATTAATTTTTATAGCAAGAAACTGTAAAAACAGGAAAAATTATCAGATTTTCAATTTTCAAACGGTCCTTAAAGTACATATGCGTGATGTTCGGTTTTGTCAGGAAAAAGACCCAAATCCAAGATAAAAATCTGAATATTACATCAAAATCACCTCATTTTACATGTATTAATTACATAATTTGCCAAAAATAAACCATTAGTTAACCATGCAGTAATTATGGTCAGTAAAAACATTACATATTTGCACTCCTCGGTGCAACCACAAAACTATTAGTGACCCCACTGTGAATAACAGTCACATGGCAAAAATAAACAAAAAAGGAATTAACTGCAGGCTGTATTTACACAGATGTGGATGGCAGAAAAGTGTGTAGAAAATTTAAAAAGAAGTATGTCAAGCCACCATTTTTTTCAATACTGGTAACAACTGTGGGCACTTAGAAAAATGTTATACATGTTGAATGGAACCTTCTTATATTTTTTGTAAAATTAGTAATCATAATGATCTGTGGCATTCTGACTTATACAGTTTATAATGCACAAAGAGATTTCTGATGAGCTAGTTTTGAAACTGCTTGGGGTTCAGACTGTTAGATTAGATTAAAAAAAAACAACAATCTGACCTGATGATGCCATCTTCTGCAGCACTCCAGAAGGTGTTTGGCCACATGGGTGCTGTAGCGATGCGTTTAACTCTGTTAGTGTGATCAGAAAACATATGGATGGTTTCTTTCACCGTCAGGTCGTGGACATGGACCTTTGTGTCGGCTGCACCTGTTACCAAAATCCTGTCCCCGGAGTGAGGGAGGAACTGTGTGGATAGACAAAAAACACCAGAATGAACAGATAAACACAGACAGGATGCTTCACAAAGGACTCATCTTTGAATGCTGACTTAAAGATTAACATTATCACTGTAAAAGCAGCCCACACTGTGCTATACAACTCAGTACATCCATGTGACAGTCAGTCCTCCTCACCTTTACAGAGAATATATTTGCTGCGTGGCCTGTGTGCATAGTTGTAAGCTTCTTGTGTCTGAACGGATCCCAGATGATGGCATGTTGATCATCAGAGCCTGAAGCCAGGAGACTGAAGACACAAACAATCACCAAGATGAGTCGAGCAACATTCGTTTAGGCCCTTTGCTACTAATGCTATACTGTGAAGGCATGATGACATTGGTGGTTTAATTATACAGTACAGTTATTGTTTATAGGCCTCAGGGTTAGGCATTAGGATTAATGGAGCTGAAATGAGCTGGTTGCCAACTTCTGTTCTTTTTTTCTCAATTCATGTAAACTATGGTGCCTGATTGAAGACTGAAGGTGCTAAGAGTGAGGAAAATTTAGGACTTTTCGAGCTAATTTTCGAAGCGTACACACAATGTAGAAAAACATGGTGATCTAGCTGTATCATTTGAAGCAAACATACAGAACAGAAACATGAAACGAACACCATACAGTGCCTTCACTGTACCTATATGTGATATAGTTAAATTTTACACTTACTCTCCTCGTTCATTCCATTCCAAACAGTTCACACAGCCTGTATGGCCCTGTAGAAACAGTCGGTACAAATTGTCAGAACAAGATAACACAAACGCATATCCCGTCATGTCACCCTTCTTTTTCACAGCTCTCCGCATTTAATGACCTGAAGCTCTGCCTCCAGTCCAAGTCTCTTGATGAAGGGGTCAGTCACATGATAGAACCTTTGGAAGCCTGATGCTCTCTTGTCCTGAAGACACGAATCAACATGTGCATCAGATTTTTGCACCACATTTTGCACCGACTGGTACATTCAGGTCATGCCCTGACATTTGTTTACTCACCCTGATCTGCCTGTGCAGGATATCTCTGGTGATGTTGGCAGTGCTCATGGCCTCACCGCAAAACATAAATTAGGTTCTGGGCTGGAGGTTTCCAGGGGTCAGAGCTCAGATGACATTTACTCCCTTTTCTCTTGTGGCTAAGCTGTAAAGACGTTGAGCAGATTAAACCAGAATATTATGCGATACAATGCTCATGTCAGTTCAATAGCTAAGGGCTAAGTGGTTAGCATGCATTTGACTTGTTAACTGTGAGCTCTTTAAACAGCTGATTAACAGCCACAGCGTATAACGTTAGCTGGTGTGCAGACTTTGCTCACTCAGTGTCAAAGACTGCTCCCGTCATTAGCTAACCAGCTAATATTAGCAATGTAGCTCTGCCAGTAGAACAGTCGGCTATTTGCTTCAACACTGCCTATTACTTAAACATTACAGCGCTTTTAGCCTAGCAGCAGCGCTAGCCACCTTTGCATCGGGCCTTTAAGGGACCTGTCGTTTACCAAGTAGCTGGCGTTAGCGTGCTGGCGTTACCTTGCTAGCTAAACAAAACGTCCACTTCACATCTGCAGCGCTTTAAGCACAATTCACGGCCACTAAACGAGTCTCACCGCTTTCCTCGGACTAAAGAGGCGTCTGTCAAGAGGTGTCCATTTAAACAAAGTGATAAATTTCACTCTGTGCGAGTTTGTTGACAGGATTCTCGCTAATACCTTCTGTGACTTGAACACAACCCTCCTCCCTCCGGACATCATCACGCAACTTCTCTCCGCAGCTGAAACCACAAACGGTGCATTTCACAATAAAAGCCGCAAAAGTTGCGTCAAACAATAACAAGAATTTTAGATTGTAGCACAAATAAAACAAATGCAAGCAGTTAAACTGCAAAAATACTGTGTGTGTAGTGTTTTTTAAAATATAGATAATAGTTTAACTAATAAATAGCTAACATGCTGAAAAATATAGAATCAAAATAAATTACATAAAGTTAAATACAGAATATACAATATTATATACACATTAAAAAGCAACACCAAGCAATTTAGCCGTAAAAATGCAATCTGTACAGTAGTTTATTTAATAGTAAATATATTTTATTGTTTAAAAAGGAATGTGCAAATAAGTATCTAACATACTTTTTTAAAATACATTTTTTTAAATTATCTAAAATAAAACCCTAAGAAAATACACAAATTGATACACATCAAGCAATTAAACTGTCAAAATACAGTCCAGATGGTGATTTATTTAATAGCAATTATATATTTTTTGAAATAGAAGCGTCCCAGTAAAGAACTAGCATACTATGAAAAATAGAATCAATCAAAAATTACATAAAATAAAAAAATAACAAAAAAACCCCCAAAACAACCAATTAGATTAAACAAGTTAAATTACTTTAAAAAATCTATTAGAAAGAAAATGAAATAATAGCAAAACAAATCATAAAATTAAAAAAAAGACCACAACAAAGTTTGCTCATGTGGATTCAGGTAATCTCTTTAGAATTTTGTTGTGTGTTGTTGTGGGCTCTATTCATTCATCAGATTAATTTCCATAATTAACAATCTTCTAGGGTTGTAGCCTTAATATATATTGTAGTGAGGTAAAGCAATAGTACATATAATTTTTTGTAGGGTTTGAATCCTGAAAATGTAAATTATCCTTGTAAATTCAGACCATAAATCACACTGTAAGATTTTTTTTTTTTTTTTTTTTTAGCAGACAGCTCTCTGGTGCAACAACTGTTGTTTTAAATGCGCCGTTTAAATAATAATTTTACCTTAAAATCAAAAATAAGTAGGATAAAAAAAAAATCCTTTCCGCTCTTAAACTGTCCAGCAGTATTGAGATTTAAATCTGATTCTGACATTTTCAAGTTTTCAGAGTAAATTAAATATATACTGAGACACTGGAAAGCAAACTAATCTTACTTTCTTTCTATCAAAGTGAGTGCAGATTCACTAGACCAATGGTTCTTAAACCATGTGCCTTGAAATCAGTTGAATTTGTGTTATTTCATAGCTATAAAAATATGCAGTAATGTGTCTCAGAAATACTAGTTTTCATATCCTGAATGTGTTGTTGACGCTACAGCCTGTTTCATATCTCTATGTTTGCGTTTTTTTCACTAGAAGCCAAAGTATGTTATTTAAGGTGTGCCCTTCTAAAACTAATCTCCGTGAAATTTTTACTCTTTCATCATGTGTCCTACATCACTGATGATACATTAGTACTCAGAAATTCAGCAATACAGAAACGGATGCTGGTGAGGACAGAAAATAGTGTTCTCATGCTGTCACACTATTAAAGCAGGCAAATGTATTCATATAGCACCTTAATATACACATAAAAAGATAAAATACACAATATAGCAGAATAGGGGCTGCACAGTGGCGTAGTGGTTAGCACTTGCGCCTTGCAGCGAGAAGATCCCTGGTTTGCGTCCCGGCTTTCCCGGGATCTTTCTGCATGGAGTTTGCATGTTCTCCCTGTGCATGCGTGGGTTTTCTCCGGGTACTCTGGCTTCCTCCCACAGTCCAAAAATATGCTGAGGTTAATTGATTATTCTAAATTGCCCGTAGGTGTGAATGTGAGAGTGATTGTTTGTCTTTGTATGTAGCCCTGCAACAGACTGGCGACCTGTCTAGGGTGTCCCCTGCCTTCACCCGAGTCAGCTGGGATAGACTCCAGCACCCCCCGCGACCCTAGTGAGGATTAAGCGGTGTATAGATAATGGATGGATGGATGGAATATAACAGAATAAAATGTAATAAATAAATCCAAGGAACAGCACAAGTTAAATAAAATGCACCCACATTTCATAGAATGCTTAAAATTAATTGACTTAGCCAGCAGAATAATAATAATAATAAAATAAAGAAAGTAAAACATGTAAAAGATAAATAGATAAAAGATAAAGATAAAGATAAAATGTTCAGTAAAATAGGGGAAAAATCTAATTAAGTTGACAAAACAGCAAAATATTAGTACTAGGAGTTTAGACCAGACCTTGTAAAATAACGCATATTAAATTAAAGCAGTAGGAAACTTATTTTATTAAATGGCTCCAGTTGAGTCAAATAGCTCCCAGAAGGAGTTTGTTCCAGCAGTGGGCAGTATAATGACGAAACTTCATTTCACTGTGTCTTCTCTGAACTTTGGGCATCACAAACTAACACGTCCTTGCAGATTTGAGAGACCTTCCAGGCTTCACTAAGCATATCTCTGATTGTTCTTGGTGCTCAGGCCATTCAGAGACCAACAGACAATAAGTAAATTCATATTCACATTAGTTCTCATGGTTTTAGCAATACAGAAATTATGCTGGTGAGGACAAAAATGTCACACTAATCATGAAGACTTTGTGTTTAAACTCCCTAATATTTCACCACTATCCATTTATATTTTCCCTTTAGGATATTTTTTAGAAACCTTTTGTAAAGTTATGTGTGGAACAGTGTTTGGTTGTATAGCATGAATTTGTACAAGTATTAGTTAATCATTCGGCCAAAATTAGTATCATTACTAATCATTGTTGTACTCCGAAAACACAGAATAAGTCAGATGTTGTAACTTTATTGGAAAAATCCAGATTTGCTGCACACGTCAGAGTATGATGGAGGTTAGGCATTACAAATGGTATCACCGATGTCCAAACTTCCTACAAATTATGTCAGTATTTCTGCACCTTTCACTTTGTTCTGCTTGCTATGAGCCAACTTTACTTATTTAATATAAAGTTGGAAACCAGATGTGTTTAAAACTAGCATATAAGATGAGCAGAATATTGTCAAAATAGCTTTTAGGACACTTAAAATCATGTTTTTCCATACATATTTACTGCTTTCAGTTGAAGATCCAGTACACAATGTTCACTCTAACTGAAATATTACAAATAATGCAGATTTTTTTTAATCTTGTTTGATTCAATGTGACATATTTCGTTCTTTGGAAAACTTTGAGTCTCTGACAAACTCCAAATGAAATCATGTGGGTCCAAACGATGTTTGACTGCACACCACAAGCTCAATGATTGGCTATTGCTTCTTAAATGGTCAATAATTCCATATATTCATTTATACTGTACAACACTATGCTTCATTTTGCAAGCACATGGAATCATTAATTAATCATAAGATAAGATATGAAAATTCCATAGAATAAAAAAGTACAAAATACTAGGAAAGTACAGATTTAAAAAAGCAAATGCAAGCAATTGGGCTGTAAAAATGCTGTCAATACAAAGATTTGTCTAAGAATAAATTTCTGTCATTTAAATAGAAACATGCTAATAAATTTTTTAATTATTTAATACAATTTACATACATAAAATACACAAATAAGTACACATTAAAAAGCAAATGCAAGCAGTCAAGCTGTGAAAATACATTCTCTACAGGGATTTATTTAATAGTGAAATATCTTATTCAAATAGAAGCATGCTAACAAATACCTAGCATACTTCAAAAAAAATACAATAACATTTATACAGAATAAAATATATTAAATGTACAAAATAATACACATCAAAAAAGCAACTGCAAGCAATTAAACCGTAAAAGTTTACAGTCTATCCAATTATTTATTTGATAAAGCTAAATATCTCGCCTTTAATTAAACAGAAACGTTTAAATAGAAACGTGAAAATAAATAACCAACAAATTAAAAATATATCAGATGATCAAGCTGTTGTGTGAAATCTACTGCAATAACAAATCCTGCTTTGCAGCACGTGTCACTATATGGTGGAGGTTGGATAAAGCAAATGGTAAATGTCCCAATTTCCTATGACAAACTCATTTCACCATTTGTGGAATTTCACTTCCTTCTTTTACAGAGCTCATCTGCTCGGCCTCAACTGGCCTCATTCATCCAACTTTATGTGTTTAATCTAAGCCAACAGGATCAGTGGATTATTTTAACATATGTGAGAGCTAACGACAAACAAACTGTATTTCATAATGTAGACTGGTGTAATATGCCACATCTGCAATAAAAAAAATACCCAGATTGTTGCGTTTACGCTGTTAGTATTCAATGTCAATCGATATTTTTGCGGTCGAATTAAATGTATTTTAAATTGCGTAATAGGTTCAGACACATGTGAACCCTTTAAAGTCTTCTTTCTGGGTTATTCTAGTCTTCTCAACGTATTTCGGTTAGGTTCGTTCGTTTTGTTTTACCGCACTGGTATGTGGTCACACGACATAATAAAGCGTGTACGTCCAGTGTCCGACGGGCGGTGCTGTGCTACAGAACAAGCGTCCGCTGTTCGTTCTGTGGGTTGGCTGCCATCATCAGAAGGGATCAGTTGGCTAGCGGAACAACAGCAGCAGCAGCAGCGGATGGTACAGATTCGGAGCCCGAAACCGAGATTTGTTACCGTGTTCAGTGTTTATGTGAAACAAAAGGTAAAGTAGCCGTTTTGTGTGCGCCGACAGCTGGTTTATCTGCGACAATGTTAGCCGCAAAGCTAACTGACATATGTGCCGTTTACGTTAACTCCAGCAGCAACGTTGTGTTAGCTGTTAGCTAGCTTGTTCGACGGAAACGGATTTGTCATGGATTAGCTAAAATGGTTAACGGTGCATCGCAGTACAACAAATGCGAGAGAGGAAATCTTAAAGAAGTTCCCGCTTTAAACCCGCCAAACCCCGAAATAAGAATAATTCTGGCTTTTAGCTGCTATTAAAATTCTTTTAACTAATTCAGTTTAGCGGTTAGTGTTTAGCCAAAAGCTGGTTAACGAGTCACTTCCTTTATGAATTAGCATGTGAACAGGATTAGTTCTGAACGTCCGGGCAGCATCTTAGCCTGCTTGTGTCCATCAGTAATCATTATATTGGCTTGCCTCTAATGTTGCACAGCTTCCCGCAGCCTCTTTGGGATGTACACGTTTGTGTAAGACATTATGCAACAGTAATACATGTGCTCATGTTGTTATTTTCGTTGGTACCGAGATAAGTCTGTCGTGCTTGTTGAGGGGCAGATGAATTTGATAGGTGAGCAAGTCAGTCAATAGCCAACAGCTGCTGAGTTCAAGGACACGCAGTTCATAGTAGACAGTATGCAAGAAAGACGGTTTTCTTCAGTGGTCTGGTTCAGTCTCTGGTTTTCTCAGTTAACTAATGTTAAGAATAGGTTTACAGACATTCACTCCGTGGTTAAAGTGACTGAGAAGTCAACTTAACTGACCTACATTAAGATTAAAGCTGCAAAGACAAATCAATCAGTTGTCGGCAATTACATAAATTGCCAATTATTATTTGAAGATTTTGTTTCTTTACTCCTCCATGATGACTGTAAACTGAATATTACTGCTGGAACTAATGATTATTTTCATTGTCAGTTAATCTGTTGATTATTTCCTCAGGTAATTATTTAGTTGTTTGGTTAAGAAAATGAAGAACAATGTTGATCATCTGGGGTGACATCCTCAAATGTCTTGTTTTGTCCACAGTCCACACATATTCAGTCCATTGTCACAAAGGAATAAAGAAACAAGAATATGTCCAAGTTTACAGAGCTAGAGTGATATCATTTTTGGCTTTTAAAAAATCAATTAATCAGTTACCAAAGTAGTTGTTGATTATTTAATAGTTGCCAACTAAGCAATTGGTTATTGCAAATCTCCAAACTACTTACGGGTTATGGGCAAAACAAGAGCCATCTGAACATACCTTCTCAGGCTTTGGGACACAGCGTTATATTTTTCACTATTTTCTGACACGTTATAGACCAAACAACTAATTGCACAGTCCACAGTGAAGTAATCCCAAAATTGTGAATTAAAATAAGACAGTCCAAGAATTATCTCTGAGATCATTTTGTCAAGTTGTTTTGGTCATTCAAAACTAACAACACATTAAGGTATACATTCAGTGTCTGTATCATACAGTAATGCATTTTATCTATCTCTGTCAGGTGACTTTGTCTTGTATGGAATGACAACCTCACAGAGATATATTGGATCCAAACCAGCCGGTAAGTTGACACTGCTGCCAAAATGCATAAACTGTGCGTCAGTTCCTCGCTGATACTGATATACTGCTCCCCTGCCATTGTCCCTTTTCACAAATATACATTAGCTCGGTTTGCTGACATGGAGTGGCAGACGCCAGCTGTGTCAGAGAAGTTCCAAAGCCGTTTTGGCCACCGGCCTGGAACATCGGACAGCGGGGACACTGGTCTTGGCACCTCAGCATCTGACAGCACAGAAGGTGATGACTTTTGCTTGCTCTTCCTCTGCCTGAAGCATGTGTTGTGTAACATTGTTTTGAAGATTGTCTGTCAGCGGTGGAGCTCCACTTTGCTTTTTGAGTTTTGTGGCCTGCTGAACACATAACCATTACATAATATTTGCTTTACAACCTGTTTGTTTACCGTTTAACCTCTGTACTTTAGGATTGGATTTTAAGCTGAGTTGAAGTTTTATCACGTTTAATGCAGTGAGAGGCAATGCATAGCTTTTAGCCTCAACGCTTTTTGTGTGCTGAAGCTGGAAAGACCTTATGTTTGTTGTGTTCTTTCTTACACTATTTATAGAGCAAGAAAATGTTCATGATCTAGTGTGGGTGCTTTGGAAATTTACAGAGGTGCAATAGATTAGAGTTACAGTGAAAAATGACCCAAGGCGCCGCTTCACCACTCTGGTGTTCAGGCTAATTGAGAGGATGATGTGTTGAGATGACAGGAGTAGGCAGCTAAATGGGGAAAGGACCTTGCCTGTGATGTGGAATGTCACATTCACAGTTTTAAAAAATGTTGTTGTGCTTTAAAAGGGAATATTCACAACAAGGATGGTGCTTTTGTGTTTGTGCTGTATTTGTACATGTTCATGATGAGAGGAAAAATGATAGACTCAAAGGTTCCATGTAATAAATGGTCAGCTGGGATGGGTGGTCCCTGTTTCCACAGGAAACGCAATGAAATAATAGGCTGAAAGTTTATCAAGAGGGTGTCTGCGCTGTAGGGTTTGAGCTTTACAAAGCTCATGTTTATGGCAGGACTGCCAGGCAACTTTATAGAACCTCGCAAAAATATTTGTCAGACTGCGTAGCCTCAGTACATACTCTCTATAAACTGTGTGTTTTAGCACTTCACTTATTACTATAGTGAATGGAACAATGTTTGCTGCTCACCTCCAATTACTAAGCCGTAAACAGAGAGTGTGGAGAACAATTAGTAGTGTTGATGGATAAATATGTTCCAAAGAACTGAAAGCAGTTATTCTTGAGATTTACAAGCTCTGAACACAGTGATCACTGAGCTCAGGGTTGGTAAGGCAACATTCCCGGAAGGATCGAAGTGCATTCAAACACATGGTTGCCAAGGTTGTTATTAGATACTTAGGATAGCTTGATTGCTAGGTTTGCATGATTTTGTGCCTCATTCTGTTCATGTTCTTTCTGGTATGCTCTTCAAATACATTTCCTTTATAGTTGTTGTCTTAATGTAGGTCAAAATAGGCCTTTGTAGCACCCTACAAAGGCCCACTGCAGGACACTGATTAATCTGCATACAGTAAAGGCAGTAAGTCTGTGTTAACTTGTTTGTCAGAAAGCTATCTTTTGCTCTTTTGACCATTTGATGAATGACATAGTTTACTATGTTTGAGCAAATGAAGCCTGACTTAACAAACACTTGGAAAAAAAACATGCATTGACATTTTTTAAACATTGTCAGTTCTTATCATCTTAGCACTGGTTATACTACTGTGTATTGTGGGGGAACCCAGACTGACTGTTAACCCTAAATGTATCCAGAATAATGACATCTGTAGCGAACACTGAGTAAAGTACAAAAGTAACCAGCTTTAGTGTACAAGACATTAAAAAAACAAATGAGAACAAATAGGATTTAGGTATTTCTTGTTATTTTATTCACCTCCCAAAGGCTGGAATGTCTGTTAAGCAAACATCTACCAAATGTTCTTCTGACAAAGTAGTTTAGACTTGTTCTAGCCAGCCATGAATCATTGGAGCACAGAGGCTTGTTTTATATTTGAGGTTTTATGTCCTTGAAAGCTTAATGCTGCTTCCATTATATTTTTTTCTTATTGCTCATCACTATTTTCCACTGATTGTGGAGGGTTTATGATTTATTAACGTTTCAGATGAAAGGAAAGGCAGGAAAAACGTATTCCATTCAGTCTTTGACTTTGGATGTACGCGTGTGATGTGTGTTACAGTGGGAGGAGGCAAGGTGCTTAAATAAGCGGCACCCACAGATCACTCTGTAACTTGAGAGGTGGGCTATAAATACCCCTAACCTTTCCTGTGTATGCCTGTTTGTATGTGTTTGCCCAGTGCTCGGTACAGGCCGGTTTTGCTGTACGAGGACAATACAGCTTTGGGCACCAGGCCTGCTTGCTGCGCAGCTGTCAGTCTTTGCTTCAGAGGTTGTTTCGGTGCTTCCCGGAAATGCAGAAGACCGTTTTCTATTTTGATTTAAAGCGTTGTGCAGCTCTGCTCACCTCGGTTCAGCTGTAGAAAAAATGCCACAGCTAATAACATGTTTGCTGCGCTCGAGTGATTGCCTGGTTTCCCCTACTTCAACAAGTCCCTCAGGTTTGTATTGCAGCTGAAGACAGTTATGCAACTTGAAATTTTGTTGAGGCTTGTGAAGATGTTTGGGGGTTGGTTTTTGAGATCTTGCTGGAGTTCTTTGTGAGCTTGTGGGATCTCTGAGGTTTCCAAATGACGCTGTGACATTTTTGTGCATGCTTAATGCAGTGAGTTCAGTATGTATTCTGTGAACTAATCCAAGGCCACTAATCTGTGTTTTAACAAGGGAATAACGATCATCTTACTAATTAAAAAGGAGGACCATTTAGGGGTTGCTGTTCTGTTTTAACAGAATTCTACTGTGGGTTATAATCGTCTTTCGTGGCAGGTAGAACCCGCTTTATTAAGATGGCAAATGCATGACATTTGTTTATCGCGTAATGCAGAGCTTTTATTCTGTGCGTTGGTTTAAGTCTATTATAAGCCTATTCCCTGGGTTGAGTCAGTCAGAGCCAGTTAATTCTTTCACTGGTGACACCTCATCATCAAAGTAGGCCACCCATAAACCCTGCTGCATCTACTTTACATCGCAGACTGAAAATAGCGGAAATGGCCTGCAGTAGTGCTCCAGATATTCTGCACTGATTTAACAAGGCACATTTGTACATTGAACAGTTAGTGAATAATACCTAATGTAAATTCTAATGACGTACTTATTTTTCTCTTTTAGATTTCTGCAGTTCAAGCAGCAGCCCTTCTTTCCAGCCCATCCGCAGTCAGATCCCCATACCCACTGCACATGTCATGCCATCCACGGCCGGAGCCCCGGCCTCAAAGCCCCATGCTTGTGTCCAGGAGGACTCCCTGTCCTCACTTGATGGTCACAGGTCTTCCTCAGGCTCCAGAACCCCAAGCGGCACCACATCAAAGTCTTCCTCCCTCTCCAAATCAGCATCTTCGCCCAACTTGGACGCTCAGGTTGGTGTGGGAGGTGATCTTGTGGGACCCAAACCAGACTGCCTGAGCCGCTACCGCAGCCTCGTCAATGGGCTGGACCACTCGCTTTTCCCCACTGATCACACCCGGATGGATGAGGGCCAGAGGTTTGACACTCCTGCTGTGGAACCTACACTAAATCAGTCAGTGCTGTTGGGGGGGCTATGCCCTGATGTCAGACTCCGATTACAGGCGACCGGGATTAGAGACACCCCAGACTGTGTGTCTGAGGCCTACAGAGGAGTTATGGAGCACAGCTATAAGGTTCTGCCTGAAGCGAGGCCTGGCGTTTCTGGCACAGCAGAAGCCTCTAATCAGAGGGGCGGTCAGCCTGGTGCAGCCGGATCTGCTGGAGTTTATACAAGCCCTCTCAGCTTGCAGACACAGGCTCTGCTGAGGGAGCATGCTGCCTCCAAGGGTTATGAGCCATTTCGGCAGGACAGATGCAGTGAACTTTCAAGCTGGCAGCAGCAACAACAGCAGAAGCAGCAACTGGAGAGTTTACGCTTGCAAGTGGAACAAATGCAGGTATGCGTTTATTCTCCTTAGAAAATTCCACTAAATTAATGATAAAGGAAAACAAACCTGCAACTGTAGAGGCTGTTTTACTTGTTTCAGAATAAATTTAAGAACTGTAACAGCTCTTGATGGATCATAATATAGAGGCTAGACTTTGATGTTACTCATTCATAATCTATGTCTGCTGGATGACAAAACAAACTTGTTTTGACTTCTTTGAATAGGTAAAACTGCATTCTCTGAGGATAAGTAAAGGCTATTGGTGTAGACACGTGGGGCAGTTGGTCATTTGTGGGTATTGAAATTTGGCCAGAAATTAGTTTCCTGTACACACACTGTATATAGGTCAACATTGGGAAAATGCCGTCCTACTAAGGGAGGCCTGCGGGCATACAGACGATGTGTCCTCATTTAAAGAAGGATTTGTCAAATCAATCAGCCAAATTAGAATCACAAGAACTTCAAAGGATTTTGTGCCGTCTGTCTGGTCAATTTTATTACATGTTCAATTAAGAAAATCCCGTGTTTTGTTAACGTTAGACAGCTTGTCACTGCTTCTCTTTTGCAGTCAGGAAAAGCTGTCAAATGGTAGAAAACCGTTGCTCAACAGCACATTTCAGAAATGCTGTCATTCGTTTTATGGCAGATGCTGACTAAGTGCTATTCGAGTGACTGTTGAGCAACTTCCACATCTATTGTGCTGAAACGTCTACTAGCACTTTATCGCTTAAGCTCAAATTTCAGTAACTTTTTCTTAGTTGAGATACTGACACTTGACAGAATTTCTAGTACAAAATCTGATGACCCATGTTGATTTTACAATATGAAGAAAGTGTACAGCTTCTTGTATATTTTGGCTTTGATGATCATTTAAATATGAAATGTTCTTAAAGCTGTGGTTCAGGTGCCACATTCATTAATTGATGGAGAATGTGGGTTTTTTTCTTTTTTTTTTGTTATTTTTGAGTGATGCAGTATTAATTCTTTATACCCTTTTCCGTAAATGTGTTACATCTTTGTTAAGTGTTATGTACTGTATGTGCAGTGGATATTTGTAAGTAGTTCAGATGGGGCTGCAAGCTATCTAAAATATAGACTTTGTGGAAATCCCGTTTTTATAACACACAAGTAATATTAAGTTAAAAAATAGTAAAGTGGATGACAGGCAGCTGGCTACATTAGCCGCATTGAATCATGACAGTCGCGTAAACTGTGATGTGAATAGTTCAAGTATAAGTGAGCCTAGTGCAACTTGCAGAACTTTCATTTCTTGTAATAGTTGACTGACTCTAGCCGTCATCGTTATCAAGACTGAGATTTTATTTACAAGCAGGTTTCAAAAAACTAACTGCAGAAGTCGAGGCGACAGTGTGTGAACCCGAATTTACTTAGTCTGTCCCTGTTGGTTTGCTAATGCTAGCTAGCCGGCTGTTTGCAGATATCTGACTGATGCTGTCAACACAAACAGTACAAATGAGTTCGTGAAGGAAGTTTCTGTCCTGTCTGTGCTCAAAGTGATCATTAAAGTGGGTGTCTGAATCTGGTGCTGACAGCTGTTGGGTAACTGTACGGAGGGCATTTATTTTTTAATATATATGTAATGATGCTTCCTTTGGAGGTGGTGCAGGGCTTTTTTAGTGCTAAGCTGGTCTGCACTTGCATGCCTAAAACTGTAAATAGGTTACCGTATGTTTTCGTCTGTTTTGCGTTTGCCTATGAAAAAATATCAGGTCAACAGAAAATGTAAGTAACTAAGGCTTTACTTATATAAGATTTTTTTAAAACATTTTTACAAAAATGCTTCATACACACAAAAAAACTGTTTGTAATATATTTATTATATATTTGCAAGTTTTATGATTTGATAATTAATGAAACAATGCTGAAAATGAAATACTTTCCCTCGATAAACTCTTGGGAGTGCTTTATGTGACATTAGTATTTATTTAATGTAACCGAAACATTATGAATTATACTGAATTGAATAGAAACCAGTGGAATCCAGACTTTGTGAATGAAAAACTAGACAGATCACAAGATCAATGCCAATATCGAGCGCTTCTAAAAAGAAACTGGCACTACTAAATATTCATCCTCCAGTTTTATTACTCTGAATAGCTGACAGCCACTTAAAATTGACCAGCTGTTATTGACAGCAACAATATGTTGCTCTGTTCTCACTTATAAAAATAATTAGATCATGTGGTCACAAGGAAGGGTGACCGAGGCTGGAGGTAATTCGTGAGCTGTTTGTGTCTTGTTTTGTGCTTTGAACTATCTTTAGTTTTGTTGTTGCAACCCTTGTATTTCTGTATCCTGCACACTGTCCTAAGTTAAAGTGGAAAGCTGTCAGCCATGTGAACAGTTTAATTTAGGGATCAAAGTTGTGCATTTCCTATCCCCTTTGCATATTTTCTCTATATGATGCAGCTGCAACTGGTAGCGAAATTGACAGCTAACATGTTTGTATGTTTATGTCTCTTTTCATACAGTTAATGAATGCAGGAGTGGGGCAGTACCCATCCTTGTACTCAACGCCGGTTCACTCAGACTCTGGCAAGTGGGACGCTCTGGTCAAAGCCAGTGAGAGTATGCTGAAGGAGAAGGAGCTTATCATTGAAAGGCAAGTGTTTCTGATAGTTTTACTGCTCATGTTGAGACATTCTAAGAAGGGATGGGTAAAGGAATTGGTTGTTTAACCATTTTGATAAAACAATGAAATTAGATCAACTTTGATGTGATACATTGGTAGTAAATGATGGTTGGATCTCGTCTTAATGCAGACAAAAGCAGCATATGACCCAGCTGGAGCAACGTCTGAGGGAAAGCGAGCTGCAAGTTCACGGAGCCCTTCTGGGCCGAGGTGCTTCTTACGGGGATATGTGTATGCTGCGTCTCCAGGTTAGTAAAAACATGCTCGGATTCCCACAAACAACTCTAAGGACCCTGTATTATACTGCTGCCATCTTGACAGACGATTCACCCCCAAGAAACTCCATTGACTCTTTCATATAATATGGTGTCACTGCAGGAGGCTCAGAGGGAGAATGCATTCCTGCGGGCCCAGTTTACTGAGCGTACAGACTGTGTTGCCCTGGAGAAAGCAGAGGCAGAGCGCAGACTGGGGGCAGTTGAGGCAGAGACGCGAAGACTAACCGACAGTCTGAAGGAAGCCTGCGAGAGACATGCGGAGGAGATGAAGAAACAGGAAGAGAGGGTTAGTGCTTACTTAACACCTCTTCCTAACAGTGTTGTGAGCAGTATGACCACAAAATAACATGAATGAAAAGTTTGATGATGAGCTTTACTTCTGTTTTAGTTGCATTGACAAATTGGAAACTGCATTTAAATTCTGTCTAAAGTTTTGCCCCAACAAAATATCTGACTTCCTTTAGCACAGGAAACTCTTCTCTTCTCACCTCACAGGAACAAAGATGTAGATAAAATGACTTTCAACTCTAGGGCATTAGTAGATCTTATTAAGTGTTACTGTAGGCCTTAACAAGGAGCTAATTTTCACTAAGCAAGATCAAAGAAAGATGCTAATGGCCGATTCATGCTTTCCTTGTCTGCAAGGGCCCACATAAATGTTGTCATCTGTCCAACTCCACGAGGTTTTGCGTGAATCCCTCTGCAGACATCTGTGTACAGACCATAAATTGTGACCACCTGCACCGTAGGCACAGCAAGCATGCTGATTGCACATGTGCCAGGGAACAAATGGTGCTTAGAACCAATGGTTGTTATAAGAGGAGGTTGTGCATAGAGATTAAAGAGTTGGAATTCAAATAGATGCTGCTAGACTTTGGGGGTGCTTTGATTTGTAGCTACATGCTTTCCATTGATGGTGCCCAAACACAGTGCAAAGTTCAAAATTCTCTAGAAATCCTGTGCTACATGCACCCACTGTGCTTGACAAACGTCAAGAATAATCACATTGAAACTACTGCTACAAGCCAATCTATAAGCACCTGCTATATCCAGAAACATCCACAGGAGCTCTGTGCATGTGTCTGTGTTCACTATGGGAGGCAGGACAACTGTCTACAAAGCAGACCAATTATAGTATGAAAAGAGTTGTGTGCACATCTACTTTTAAAGTCTGCATCAGTCTTTGCACTGGGATGTGGTGTACTACAAGTGACTTATAAATGATTACATTTTGAGCATCCACTTATGCTTACATGTGCAGATCCGCAGTCGCGACAAGCACATCAACAACATAAAGAAGAAGTGTCAGAAAGAGGCAGAGCTGAAGAGAGAGAACCAGCAGCGTATTGAGACTCTGGAGCGTTATCTAGCTGACCTGCCCACCCTGGAGGACTACCAGAGCCAGAACAAGCAGGTTAGGACAGTTCTGCAGTTTCACTTCTTTTGATTGTGTCTGTCCTGTTATACTGAGCTCACTTTTAAAACCTGGATGTGTGTGTTTTTCTGCTGTTAGCTCTTGGAGGCTGAACAGCAAGCAGCTGAGCTACAAGAGAAAGTAAAAGAACTTGAGGCCTGTGTGGAGACAACACGCTCACAACTACAGGAAAAAGACGCACAGCTGGAGGAGCAGAAACGCCGGGAGAGAGACCTGCTGACCACCATTACTGAGTATGTACACAGCGTGCTGTCTTCTCTGTGGCGTGTTGATTCTCTTCACTCTCTGTACAAAGAGACAGTAATAACTCTGCATAATGAGCGTTCTGTGTTCTTATTTTTGGGTTCATCAGTATGCAGCAGCGGGTGCAGCAGGGCCTTGAGGATGGAGCCAGACTCCCTTCTCTGGATATCGAGAAGCTTAGAGGAGAAAACAACACTTTGAGAGAGGAGCAGCAGAGACTCAAAAAGGCATGTTGTTTGAGTGTTTTTTGGGGGGTATATGGGTTTTTAAGCTCCGGGGTACACCTGATATTTTTATAGCAGAGGAACTGTTTTTATCTGTCGCATACTGTGGGTATACAGTAACATTTTACCATGTGGGAATATAGCTTTGCACAAATGCAGGATTAGAGTATAACAGGTTGACCCTGTTGACCTAGAAAGACCTAATTCCTTTTGTGTGTGAATTTTTGTGATTGTTATGCCATATTGAATTGCATAAACTGTTGACACCATATGTATAATTTAGTTTTTGCTTTTACTTCAAATGACTCCAGCTTCAAACTTAAAGGAAGTGTGTGTGCAGTTGAGTTCAACTTACAGAGAAGTTCTCGTTTCTCATGAAAGTGATAGTATAATGTGGTTAAAGCATGTTTTCTGTAGTGGTTGCCATGCTTGCTGTACTGATGCGTGCTTCACCTGCAAAGTAAATGGTCTGCTCATAGACACATGTTATTCTCACACAGTTCAGTCACAGTCTTACAGTCCCAACAGAACAGGGAGGAGAAAGAGTGACAGAGTTTGATGTTAAAATGGAAAGCGTCAAGAAAACAGAATTGCCCAACAAGTTCTAGTTTAACTGTTGAATCATTAGATGCAGTTCCTCTGTGAAATTGTGTTTAATTTCTCAGCCCTACTGACAGAGTGGAGGCAAGATTTTGTCTGCAAGTTATGCATTCAAAGTCTTTTAATTGCTTACTGTAGGTGTTAGCAGAGCAGATTGTGAGTAGAGTTAGATGAATAAAATGCAGATAGGTCCAGTACAGCCTGACGGGTAACACCTCGTCAGCTAAGGGTGATACTAAAATATATTGTTTTAAAGCTCAGCTCTTCTATCTGCAGGTCATTGAGAAGCAACACCGAATGATGGAACAGCTTGGCTCTCAGATTCAGGTAAATCTCTCATCACAGTGACTCCAAATGGTCATTTGCTTTCTGTCCTTTTGTATAATTGATTAGCAACTGCATTTCAATGTTTATCTGCAGGCTTTGGAGGAGCAAATATCTCAGGAAGAGAACAGCTCTCAGGCTCTCAGAGAGGAAGTGTTGGCCAAAGAGCAGAATATGTTAGAGCTCCATACAGCCATGAAGGAGGTGAGGTGGACAAATCTGGAGAAAAAAAACATTCATTTTCTCAGTTTGATGCAGAGAGAAGCTCTGAGTCTTTCATAACGCCTGACTGCTTCAATCCTAACATAAGTGCTGATGACTGTGTTGCAGCTGTCGGCCCAGAACCAGGAACTGATGGAGCAGAACCTGACGCTGCAGGAGCAGATGAGTGATCCGGAGCAGAGGAGCATTAACGAGGCCTCTTCTGCGCTGCAGCCAGCTGGAGCTCGACTCACACAAAGGCTACATGTGGAGATTGCTTCCTGCCTCAGTGATCTGCGCTCGCTGTGCAGTATTCTGACCCAGCGAGCCCAAGGACAAGACCCCAACCTCTCTCTGCTGCTTGGTCTCACTTGTAAGCACTGTCTAAAGTTTACTCCTTATTTTATGGGTAATGTGACTATTCCTATAAGCCCTCATTTTTTGCATCGGTCACCATTTTCTTTTGCTGTTGGCTCATTTTTCACTGCAATATGAAGTCCTGTACATATAGGAAACAGAACCAGCCATAGTTAGAAGTAGAGAGAATTTAAAAATGATTTTAGTGCCGTTTGAAAATACAAAACAAACAAAAAAAGTGCCTTTGATTATTTTATTTGAAAAAAAAAAAAGCTGGAATCGACATGTACAACATTTTTCCAGGTGCATACAAGTATTTTTAGTACTAAAAAATGGTGTCTCTACATCGTAGAGATAATTTTAATGTTTATATTTTTTATTTGTTTTCATGTGTGTCACGTATCTGCTCTGTGTAAACACAGCCTGCAGTTCAGCCAGAGTCTCTGAATTTTTGTCACTGGACTGTTGGTTTCAGTTGAGTGAATTTTGGCTTTTCTTTTGCGCTGATGGCCATCGATTTTTTTAGATTTTTACAGAATCTGGGATAAACAGTTTATTTTTGGTGAATTTTTAAACACGGCATGTAGAAAAAGAGTTTATCTTCAACCAGATCTGGTTAATTTCTTTACAAAATCACACCAGACTGTCGGAAAATTGAAAATCCAACAGTTCTTCCGTTTTGTGTCATTTTGGAGATTCTTTCAAAATTTTTACTTTCACGGGATTACATTTTCATTCAAACTTGCCTTGTTTCTCCAGCACCTCCAGCAGTGGCAGAGCAGGACGAGGACTGGATGAATCCTGAGGTGCTACAGAAGAAGCTGGTCGAAGCCCACCAGCTCCGTCGTGACGTTGAGGAGCTTCGTAACGTGATACTGGACCGTTATGCACAGGACATGGGAGAAAACTGCATAACTCAATGACCTTCACACTCTGGTGATGAAGGAAACTTGCAGAAGCTCCTCTTCACCTCTGAGGCATCTAACTGGCTTGTCTTGCAAGCCTAGTTACTGAATGTCAAAAAGAGGACTGGATTTTAATTTTCTTGAAATGAGGACAAAGGAAAGCCCAAATGGTTTAGCTTCTGCTTGTCTCGACTGACTGAACGTCGAGTCTCCAGCCTGCCTGTAGCTCAGAATCCTCCCATCCCCCCCGGTGAGTTCATTTATTTCAGTCCAAGGGCTAACAGAAAATAACTTACCTCTAATACTTGATCCTTAAGCATTGTGTGTGTTTTTTTTAATAATGACATGATACTGTCGGTTACCAAACAGTCTTACGCTTTTTGTTCCACTCTTGTGGATAAACTCTTTGTGTAGAAGTCCCACAAATTTAATTTATTGAAACCCTAATTTCCCTCTTTAGGGGAATTATCCTAGAAGTGGTTGACAATCAACTGAAAATACTTTAACCTGTGCTTTTAACTGAATTCGCAAGGAAATATTACTAACGCGCCATTATTTTAAAATGGTGACCACTGTAATATTGGACTCTGCTGTGAGGTATAAGACATAACAGCTACCAAATCAGCTTCTCGCACCAACAGGCCTATAACAGTTTTTAATACCAAAGAAACTCTGGTCGAAGCAGTTGTGCAAGTCTGTGAATGTTTGTGAACGCTCCTCTCTGCTGCAGGCCTGAATGAACACCAACATGTGCCTTCCTGTCACGTTTGCAACTACGATTCATTTCAGACCAACCACAAAAGGGCTGTTTGCAGCTGGCTCTTCCAATATTCTCTCAGCGTATCAACCAGTAGGATAGCCAATACATTCCCTGACTCTGAATGTAGTAAAAGTTCAGGCGGTGTCACAGAGCTTGTGGAGGCCCCGACACATTCATTTTTTTTTTTTTGTTGTTATTTCTGGTAGATAAATAAGTAAAACTCATAAGTCTGTAGTATTTTCTTTGTGTAGATTTAATTTCCTGTTGATAATGGCTGACTCGCATTCGACAGAGTAGTTAACTGTTTGCTAAATGTATGAGTGAGAACAGTATTAATCTTCAGTATTATTTATTTTTTGTTTGCATTGACAACTCAGTGTGAAAGCTTTCTGGGTCCTCCTGATGTGTTGCTGTAATAATGTGCTAATGTGTTTGAGAAAACTGTGTGTAAAGGTCCCATGAAGTGGCGTCTAGATTGTAATCTTCGTCTGTGGTTTAGTGTGTTTGACATGAGGTTGGATGTCTGACTTTCTTCAGGTGTTTTAATCCCATGTGGTGGTGATGATGATGATGATTGACGGGGTCGGCTGGATCACCCCTAAATCACACGTCACGTTGTACTAGATGGAATTTTATATTTGCAGGATAAGCCATTTAAGAAAAAAACTTGACACTTTACAGGACGAGAAAGGGATTCTACCGTAAAAATATGCAACAAAACACCCAGGGACACACAAGCCATTTCTCATTTCATGGGACCTTTAAACTGAAGTAGCACAAGATTTATCTTTTGAAAAGTCAGGCTCTGCATGCCTTAACATCTCAAATGTTTTGCAAAAGGGAAAAAGACGTTTATATTTTCATACTTTTGTCCTTGTTTGTATTTGCATATTTTAGAAATAAAGATTTTCAACATTTGGGTTTGTTTTAATTTGTTTCAAGCTTTTTTTTTTCTTCATATTGATTGACTTTAACTGCAGTATTTTCATTGAATGGAGTTTTCTGTAGTTGTACAACAAACATTTTTGTTCATCATAGTCAGAAGTAACAGGCTAATGCATAGATTTCTGTCAAATAAGGTGACCCAGACTCATTATGCTTACTGTCATTCTTAGTCACTCCCCAAAGACCCGTGGTGAGACAGGAAATACCCTGTAGGGATGCACCAGTTTTCATTAGATCGGTATCGACTGTGATGGTTATTAACTGGATTGAGTCTCAAGCTTGACATGACAGATCTACACAGTGTAGTGTTAACCTTGTCAGTGTCAAATGTAGTTTTCCGACCATCAGCTTTATTTATTCATGTATTTGGGGCCACAGCAGTCTCTCATGTTATATAAAAATGATCCTGATGAGTTTTGGGAAAAGAAGCACTTGTATTGGATCTGTGTTCTGTATCTGCTCAAATCTTAAGACACCGATGGGCCTTTTGCACCAAAACATCTAGTTCTGTCACAGCAGGAAAAGCACAGGTGTCAGTAATGAGATTAATGAAGGCCCACAGCCAAACTACTAGTAACACCTGTGCTTTTCCTGCTGTGACAAGTCAGAATGTCTACAAGGGTTTGACTGATAAATGGATGTGACATTCAGCATTTTTCTGATTATATCATTACAAAGGCCTGATAAAATAAATTAACTTTGAAATGCGCTTATCTGTTTACTGCACAGTGCTCTCTGATTGGTTACAGGTCACAAGTAATATCCAGTAAACGCTGAAGGATAAACAGACGGTTTTCCACTGCGAGACCTTGTTTTGACTGCAGGAAATGGCGCCATAGAATCTCTTTCAGGGTTGTTTTTAGGAGAGAAGTTCCTACTCTAAAATATCCCTAAAAAAACTACTGTACAGGGCTCAACGCTGAGCCCACAAAACGAAAGTAAAATTCACCATATACGCTAACATAAACCTCCATTGTTTTGTTTCCTATGCGCTCATAAAAGCAAAATTATGTCCAGTGTCTTCTATTTGCCATTGTTTGACAATACAAAGTGGATGTTGCTGAGGGATCTTTCACTGCATTGGAGACAAAAAGGCTGAAATGGTGTAATGTTGGTGCTACCTTGCACCTATCCCGAGTTTCTGTGGTGGAAAGCCGCCTAAAAATTAAAAGTTCTCCTTTAAGTAAACCCTTAAAACATAAATAAAGGCATTTCATGGTGTTTTGTGGCAGTTATTAAAAATGTTGACACTTAGATGTTAATTTTTTACCTCAAATGTGTTCCAAATATGAGTTATGAGTCTTCGTGGTGACTAATAATCAGTATCGGCCCTGAAAACCACAGATGAACTAAACCTTAACAGTTGCTGTGAAGGTCAGCAGGTCAAACTTAACCTTGTACAGGTTTATTATCTTCAGCTGCTGGATCGCCGTGTCACCTCTTTCGCAGCAGCAGATTTGCATTTGTGGTGAGTCCACATGAGCGGAGCGTCTGGCCGTTATCGTCGTAGCAACGCTGCGGGTGCACGCTGATGATGTCATAACCGGGCAGACCGATGCCTCTGTGGTTCAGACAAGCAGCTGGAGTCACACGGTGGAAAAACAGAAGCTAACAAGCAGTGCAGGAGGATGAACTCTCACCGGTGTCGGTCCAGATACGACCGCAGGTGACCCACTGTTTCCGATGAGTACATTTTCACTGTGTAGGTGTGATTCCCATCTTCTGACCTCAACTTGAGTGTGATGATGTCATGAGCAGATGGCAGCTGGACAGCACTGGATATCTGTTGTCTAGTGATAGCAACAAAGCACAAAAATGTGTCTGTGTAAATATTTAGGAAAAATTGAGCTAAAACTGCAATATTTCTCTCATGATTCATCAGCAGTTACTTGTGTTGCAGCACCTTCACAAGCTAACATTAAATGCTGATTTGTTCCATTTTTCAGATCAGTACATTCAATAGTCTCCTCAATCTTGACAATCAGTCATCATGGACAAATCAGGATTTAATCAGGCTTTACATCTAGTGCTCCTTTAACTCAAACCTTGTTTTCTCTTGTCATCTGTACATTGTTTTAAAGTGACAAAATGTTTGACATCTCATATATGGTATATCTTTAACCACAGATGTAAAAAGAAAACTCGGTTACACCCTTTTTATGCAAGTTTACCCAGAATCCATCCAGACATGTTTCGTATTTTAAGAAACTTTGAAACAACTTTTGCAAACTGAAGCACGCTTCAGTGGATGTAGATGAGGTGTGTGCGCAGGATGAGTTTGTAATGACTGACCCCCTCTGGTGAGACAAATAATTGTCAGTTTAGCCCTTTAATGCATAGAATGTTTTTTTCAAAACTGTGACAAGTGCTGAATTAGAATTTTATTTTTCCAATATTGTTTCTTTTTTTCTTTTCTTTTTTTTAACAAGATACATAATTATCCACCTTTACTAACAGCAGCACAATCAGTTTAAAACGCACTTTAAGTCAAAATTCTACAGGTGAATAGTGTTCATTACAAGTTTTCTGATATTTTTATGTTTGATGATGCAAATGACGTGTTATCTCATTAAACATGCATTCATTTGAACGCATTTTCAGAACAGAAATCTGAGGAATAGATAAAGTCATGTTAAATTTCTTTGCTTTTTTGTCTCTTTCAATCACTCTTTAAATCTAAAAATGCAAAAACAGCCAGAAAAAATCTATTACAACCATTGCATACATAAAATGCTCTATAAATTGGACTGTAACTGATATCTGTACAAACTCTTCTGTCAAAACCATCTGGAAAGATTGTATGTGATAAAGTGACAATTTCAGTCATATATTCTATTCTTTGATTATTTTATTCATTAATCCCATGGAGTATATTACAGCTATACTGATTTTTTTTACAGTGTAGTTCAGGCATGGGAAAACTACGGCCCCCGGGCCACATACGGCCCTTTGGGCTTTTCAATCCGGCCCGCGAAATAATTTGGTCAAAATTAGAATTGACGAAATTACAGTAAAGACCACATTCATTTGGCCTTCTCCTGCAGAACCCGGCGTTTCTGTTGACCCCACTAGATGGCGCACTCCAGACACAAGTGACCTTTGTTGGTTTATTCTCTCTTCTTCTACTTTGCGACTGCATTGAGCTGCTGTAACAAGGAGTGGATCAAAGAAAAGAAAAGTCGACAGTGAGTGTCGAGTGTTTCAGAGGGAGTGGACTACTAAATATTTTTTTCGCTAAAGTCCGTTCAAAGGCTGTATGTCTTATTTGCAATGACACCGTTGCGGTTTTTAAAGAATAAAATATCAGCCGACACTTTTCCACGAAGCATGCTAACTATGCTAGCAACCAGTCAGCACAAGAACGGACAGCTACGTCTCAGAGGTTGGCAGCCAGTTTACACACTCAGCAGAATACTTTCTTCGACAAACGACGATTCAAGAGTCAAGCACGAAGGCAAGTTATTTGCTAGCATTCAAAATAGCAAAGGCTAGCTAGCCTTTCTCCGAAGGGGAGCTTTTGAAAGAATGCATGGTAGAGACAGCAGGTCTCCTGTGTCCAGAGAGCAAAAACAAATTTGAAAAAATTGTTTTATCATGCAGGACAGTTACTCGCCGTGTTGAGCTAATCCACGAAGACTTAACCAGCTCACTGAACGAAAAAGTGGAGTCCTTCAAGTTATATTCATTAGCACTGGACGAAAGTAATGACATAAAAGACACTGCTCAGCTTTTAATTTTTATTCGAGGGATTGATGACAACTTTGAGACAACGGAGGAATTTTTGACCATGGAATCCATGAAGGGGAAAACACGAGCAGAGGACTTGTAGGACAGGATGTCTGGGGTCATCGAGAGGCTGAAGCTGCCTTGGTGTAAACTCGTCAATGTCACCAAGGATGGATCCCAAACTTGACAGGAAAAAACATCAGGCTGCTGAAAAGAATCCAGGATAAGGTGAAGGAGGAAAACCCTGAGCTGGATGTGATTTTCCTTCACTGCATAATCCATCAGGAAGCGCTCTGTAAGTCTGTTTTGCATCTTGATCATGTCGTGAAGCCAGTCGTAAAACTCGTTGTCTTTATACGAACGAGAGGGCTTCAGCATCGTTAGTTCATTAAGTTTCTTGAGGAAACTGATGCTGATCACCAGGACTTGCTTTACAACTCTCATGTCCGCTGGTTAAGTTTGGGGGGAAAAAAGGATGACCAACAACACTGTTCCCACTGAAACTGAATGTGAGTATTCTTTACTTTGTCAGTGATGTCTTTAACATGTAATTCATATTAGTTTGCACAATTTCCATCTATCTGATGCTGGCCTGGCCAGTCTGTCGATACTCAAAGTGGGCCCTGAGCCAAAAAGTTTGCCCACCCTTGGTCTAGTTAGTGTACACTGTTTATTTCTGACAATTTTCAGCTTAGATTTGGATCATTTTTTCTGATGGACCCCTGAAAAACTTCAGAAAACTGAAAATCAGGCAATTCTTAATTTTTTTTACAGTTACTAGTTTTGATAAATTGTGTCATTTTGGCATATTTTTCAAAAGAAAAAATGCCCTTTAAAGCTACTGATGGGTTTTCGGGGTTTAGATAATTTTAAAAAATGACAGTTTTCTTACATAAGGACATTTTGTTTACCTCTCTGTCACTGCCTGTAGCGCTGGTGTATCTATGAGGATCACTGAGCTGCTCTCAGCTGATGAACCCTGGTGAAATGGAAAATGCGCATTTATCATCATCTGAACAACAGGAGTCTATATAAAGTCACAGAAGGTTGTTGGTAGATATTCCTGCTCACCTGCAGAGTCGCCCTCACAGAGTCTCTGACGTCAATCACTCGACCGCCCTTCACCACTAACTTTGGCAGCTTGTTCAGGAACTGATCCGTGGTCAGCTTCTTACCTGTGGATTTGAGGAAAACTGAAAAATGATAATAAAGACGGAGGATTTGCACTAACAGTGATGTTATCAGAACAGACCTGGTAACTGAGAGCTGGCTGCTTCAGCTTTCATCCCACAAACAGTCTGTCCTTCTCCAGGAAAAGCCTCCCAGGGGAGTCTGAACACAAACTCCTCATCTCGTCTGTCATGAACCTGCACAAAGAATGATTAAAAATATACACATTTGAATATTTTGTTGCTTTACAAATTGAAGAAACAGAGACTCGCCTCAAACGGGACACCATCTGGGAACCTTTCTGAAAGCTCCGATGGGAAATAACCGTCCATCAGATCCTGCATGCATTGCTGCAGGAAGAAACAAAGAGAGTTTTAGCTAACAAAGATTAGAAATTGAGCATGTTTTCTGCAGTTTTAGGAAGCTAACTTGGGTGCTGTGCTCCTGATAGGAGCGGAAAGGACCGTCGAACATGACGATGCCGTTGCTGTAGAGCCTCAGTTGAACAGGATCCTTCTTGGCCAGCTGAGCTCCAGTCGCCGTCCTCTCCACAAAAGACTCTCCTTCTCCTGAGAGGATGTTCAGATCCCTGATCCTCTGCAGCACGAGGTCAAAGTTCATGTAGAAGCTGCTGCCACCAGATGTGCCTGCAAAGGAAACACGGGGATTTAGAGGAAGGAATGTGGAGAAGTTTAAAGCCGATACAGATGAGATGGAGGTTTCTACCTGAGCTGTGTGCCTCCTCATATTCAGCAGCATCTCTGTCCTCCTGATCTCCCACCCAGATCAAACCATAATCACCGAGAAAGTTCTGCAACATAGAGAACAGCTAAGTTACTTTAAAGATCCACAATGACTCCAACATAATCACATTTTATTATCTCATCTTACCTCCATTTCATTCACTTGATTTTGCAGCTGTTGGCATCTTCTTTCAACATCATCTCTGCCTAAATCCACACACACTGAGTCAGAATCACTTCTATCAAAGACTGAACTGTGGTCAAACATGTCCTACCCGATTCTTCCTGAAGCCTCAGTTTCTCCTCTAAAGCTGAAATCCTTTTATCCTTCAGAGGAGTGAAGAAAATGCAAAGTGAGAGCTCTTAGAAAGCTGTCGGACAGTTTTAACATCATCAAGAGGAGGATGTGTGTGTTCTCACCTTGCGTTCTATCTCCTGTGTTTGGCTCTTGACTGTTTTCTCCAGTTGGATCACTCGCTGAGCCATAGTGGTCATGAGCTCAAAGTCGCTCGGAGCAGCTGATTTATGTACGGAAAACATACATTTATCCCTTAAAATTATTTAATTTGATATAGCAAGATAAAAAAGCAACCCTTAGTGGGATAACGTACAGATTTAAGTCAGATTACAGTCCGCATAGTGATAAATAAAAGAGCATTTACTGTACGTGTTATTGGGATAAAAGAATGTTGCATTAGTTTATACCTTTCTTTAATGGAGCTTTGGCTTTTGAAGTGGAGGCTTCATTTGCAGGAGTTTGAGAAGAAAGCGGATTGTTGGGATCAGAAGAATCATCAGAAACTAAAGCTGTCTGAAATTCTAAAAATTATAAATAAGGTGGGATTATGATTATAACAAGTAAAAGCAGTTTGTTATCTTATTTCTTATCTCTTTGTGCCACTTTAAATTGGACTTGTTTTAAAAACGTTTTACTGTACTACAACTATTTGACAGTAATTTCACAAGTTAACAGTTAATTTACACACAAAATATGAAACTTAACAAATGTGACAATCCAGGAGTATGTACAGTAAACTAGTAGTTCAATAATAAATTATTCATTTGACAAAAGCTTCATTTAAAAAAAAAAAAAAAAGTTCATCTCAGAGGAGTTTGTTCATTTATCATTTGCAGCATGATTTATAGAACATTTTATTCATAAAAACATGGAAAAGCTGATTTATTTTTTGTCTGTTAACAGTATTTTCTGATTTTTGGAGCAAATAATCGAGGAAACCTTGGATTCTATTATATCAATAAAGTGAAATAAAATTTTATCTACTGATCTCCATACAAATTAGCAAATATTTAATGAGATAATCCTTCTTTTGCACATTTAAACAAGACAACAACCATAGAGGAGGGAAAAAAAGATTGTATTCAACATTACAAAAGTAACTGTGCAAATATTAAATGTAAAAATGCATCTTAAAAGTGCATCCCCTGTTTTAGTGACAGAAATATTGCACAGATATTGAACAAACTGTCAAAAATGAATACAGTTAAAGGAGGTTATTTTATTAAAGTTATAATACAACCAGGAATTTTCTCAATGTTAGTAAACAGCTGGGGCAGTTTCACTGATATATATATTTATAAGTTTTTACTTTATTTAATGTTGTATTTTGCCTTAAAGTGCATTTTAAACAGTTGATGTCCACTGCAGTTTATATATCTTGTTCAAAAACATTGATACTAAAAAAAAATCCAGCTGAAAATGCTTTACATCTCTAACAAGAACAATTAACTTTGTAAAAATAGTCTGACTTTTTAAATAATTCATGCATAAAATGTAGACGTAAAAGGTGTGACTGTTCTGAGGCTTCAGATTACCTTTGATCAGGTTCCTCCTAAAAGGCACCTTTTGTTTGCTCCTGCAGGACAAGCACAGCTGGATGATGTGATGTGTTCACGTACACTCCACAGTTGCATAACAAAGGTGTTGAGTGTCTGCCCTACCGTTGCTCATCCGCAGGAACCTGCAGAGGAATCCGCCTGGTTTTCTTCAGCATCGACAGAGGTGAGCTCATGTTTTCCTCCTTTAGTCCAGCTCCTGAATCTCCCAGACAGTTGAGATGTTCCAGCGCAGACGTGTTCAGAGGGATTCCCCGTGTTTTTTTCAGTTTGTTTGGTGTCTGTTGCTCCTGGCAACAGTGAGCAGCTGATTTAGTGGAAGCGGAGACCTGTAGGTTCCTGATTCATCCACAGGAGGTCGCTCTTCTCTCTCTGCCACACATTTAAAGTAAGTACTATGTTGAGTGTCGACATACCTATTGTAAGTTACTTTAAAATTATATTCCACCCATTTCATAGAGAATTTGACGCTTCATTATTCACAAAATTGATGATTTGGGCAGAGGTTTGTGCATAGAAAACATAAAATTCTATATAATATGATTATCATAAATTACTCAAGAGTAATTAGAAGCTACTTTGCAACATTTTGGATTATGGACTGCAAGCAAAAAAATATCCCAGATTTCATGATTCTGGTCTCTAAACGTGAGAATTTCCTGCTTTTCTGTTTAATTAAAATTTTTGTTCATATTTTTTGCAGGTGACAGTGTTACTTCGGACTTTGGGTAACTGCGATGGAATTTTTAATGATTAATTTCGAAAATAATCATCTGATTGATCCTGTTTTGAGTATTAACTACAATCTTTTTACTGAATATTTCAAAATTGCTCCACCTCAGACCCTACCAGTCAAAAAAATTGGACACACCTTCTCATTCAATGGTTATTATTTAATTATTTTATACATTGTAGATTAATACTGGAGACGTCAAAACTATAAAAGAATACAAATGAAATTATGTTGTAAACAAGGAAGTTTTAATCTTCAGTATTAATCTACAATGTAGAAAATAATACAAATAAACACAAAGCTTTGAATGAGAAGGTGTGTCCAAACTTTGGACTGATATGAAATAGCCATTTTCAGCATTATTTCCTTTAAATGTATGTCATTTTCCTGGTTTTACTCATAGACCGTATAATTCCTACATATTTTTAGTTAACATTTTCAAGAAATGGATGCTACTTTAAACCACTGTATACATCCATAAACATGATGCATGTGTGCGTAAAGTTGCCATTTTACGCAAGAAGCCATAAAAAATATCTCTAAATGGGAGCAAATGATGACATTATCGTAATTTTCAGTGATTTTATCGCTTCTGGGAAATGCTTTTGGTAATTAGAGCCTATAAATAGCCGTCTCTTCTCCTCTCTGTTTACATGAAGTCCATTAAATCCTGCTTGCGGCCACTAGTCGGCCCGGTGCCGCCGGTGTGTCCGGTGCAGCGTTGAGCGGGGAGAGACACAGAGAGGATGCGGAGGCCTTCCAGTCCCACAGCCGCTCATCCGCCGTCATTTCCCCGGGTCGACTAGCCTGGTCCGGGCTATGGCTGCACCTATCGCACATTTCGACGAGGACTGGCCGACCCTGAGTGCAGTAAACATGGTTTCCGACGAGCGGCTGCAGCTGGCACAGAAAGGCCGCTCCGCCGCCGCCGCGGTGGAAGCTCCGCCGCAGCTCCTCCTGGATGATGATGATCTTCCGGAGCTACACGATGGCGGCTTCTCCGTGGGGGACAGCGGCGGGTTCAGGTCCATGGAGGACTTGGTGAACGATTTCGACGAGAAGTTGTCCGTGTGCTTCCGAAATTTTGACGCCGAGACGGACAGCATCGCTCCAGTGAGTGAGATAACGGAGGACGCGCTGCTGGAGAAAGACGAGTGAGTGTTTGTTTGGCCTGTGGAGCCTTCTGGTGCTGCTGCTGGTCCTATTCTGCAAACAGAAGCCTTCAAATGCCTGTTGTTTGCTGTAGGACTTTTAATTCAGTTAATATTTGCACTGTATAAATGATGTGATGAGCTGCAGTGACGGTTTCAGTCAAACCATCAAAACCCAGGACATAAATCCATTATCTACTGTAACAACAGCCAGTTATTCCTGTTGCAGATTAACCTAACAGGTGCACTGATATCGGTACAGTATCTGTATCTGTCCTTAGATGGCTTTAACAACATACAGAGGCCGATATGAGTTGCCTGATAACTGTTATTTATACTTTAGAATCGATATTTTAAACACTTTAATGGTTACTTTTTCTTGTTAAAATTGCATTAAATCATCACATTGCAGAATTTGATGCAGAAAACACCCTGCTTGGCTATATTATGATATTTAAAACTGATAGTGATAGAAAATGAATCTGATGTTCATCATCATTCATCAGACAAACAACAGAATTGAGTATATTTACTGTGTAATATCACCTAAATGTCAGTATTACCTCATGGTACTTCCATTAAAGAAATTAAGGGTCAATGGTCAGAAGACTGGTTCACTTTCAGCCACTGTTTAAGGTGAGTTTTGAAGGTTGATAACGTGGGACACTCCCTTAGTGGAAGACTGTTCCAGATCTTACTGGCCTTCACAGAAAGGTTTGACCTTTCATAGAGTATGTTCTGCCAACATTCATCAGGGTTCTTTTCGTGTTCTTTAGCAAAGTTTCATCTTGCAGTTTTGTTCCAAACAGGTTTTTATTTTTTTTTCTTGGACGCTGTTCACAGTTTGACATTATGCTCTATCATTCATACTGTCTTCATTGATAGAAAAAGCTAGATTGTGCAAGTAGCGCACTGTCCATGGTCACATTTTAGAAGGACGGCCACTGCAGCCCTGAATAGTGGTACCAAGGTTCATCCTGTACCTCCTGATTACTGCTGCAGCTGTGTTTCATCTAACTTTTACTGACTCATGGATCTTCCTGCATCCTTTTCCATCTTTGTATCACAATCAGATTTTTCAGCTCACGGGGCAACAACTGAGAAAGTTCTGCTGCTTACAAGTCATTTTATAACATGTTCGTGCAGTTAGGCTGATGGAAATTACACATGTACTCAGTTTAGTTTCAGTGATCACAGGGGTCTTCACTTTTGTTGCATTGAGTGTCTGCTTTGAGGCCTGTATTTTCAATATTGTCTCTATTTGTTTGTAATTGTACGTTAAAGGAAATGCTCTACTTGTCAGCTTAGAAATAATGAAATTATTGAGAGTTGATGCAATTTTGAATCATCCCGTAGTGTTATGACATTAAGAGCTGCAATTGATACACATTTCTGGTTAAAGCTTCCCAATTGCGAGGACTGGTGTTTTATATTTGGGTTTAACAGCTGGTTGGTCAAAACAAGCCATCAGTTTCTTGTTTAAGTAAACTATCATGCATCTTTACTTACTAGTACAATATTATTTTAGCCCTTCAGACATTAACAGGAAGTTTCTCAGACAATGAAATATCTTAGTCCTAGAATAGAAGAACATTTCACTGCAGGTCTGCATTGACACAAGTTTTTACGGTAGAATAGGTTTAATCCATGTTTGGGAAAGTGAGCCGACCAGATAAGCAGTGGGTGCTGGAATCAAAAAACAAAAGTCTCCGACTCAGTCAATCATCTTTATTATTTAAAAAAAAAAAAAAAAGAAAAGAAACGTTATTACTAGCTTTAACCATGACTTCAGCATCCATCAGGACTCATCGTGCTGCAGCTTTGGGTTTAAGTGATATTTTTAAACGTCATCATCTGTGGCATTTTCAACTTGATAAGCTGCGTTGGGGATTATACTTTTAACCTTGGCATCACAACAGTTTAAGCTGATTGTTATATTTTTGGATGTGATGTCCAAAAGTATTTTTGTGTCAGTCGCTACCAGTGTCCATGCAACAAATATAGGCTTGTTTTCAGCAAATTTGAAGAGCTTTTCTGGTTTAATCCCAGTCAAGGGCTTCTGTTGTGTGATATCTGAGCCTTTCTCCTTCCTCACCTTTCCTGTGGCTGTTGATGGTGAAAGTGTGAAAATGAAATATGAATTTTAAAACATTAAGAATAGATGAAGCAGAAGCTACTATGCCTGATTTTCTCTTCCATCCCTATGTTATCTGTGCCCATTTTGTTGGCTCACTAGGGGTGGAGTATATCCCAGCTGACACTCGCGGCTAATTTAGAATCAAATAACCTAATAACCTGCCATGCATGTCTTTGTACAGTTGGAGGGAACTGGAAAACTCACACTGGCACAGAAAGACCATGCAAACTCTACATATGAAGGCCCCAGCAGGTTTAAGCTCAGAAGAGGCGACGGTGAAAAAAACATTTCCAACTCTGCACCCTTAGTATGTAACCAGTTTGGCAATTACAGATGTCTAAATTTTTCGTTGCCAGCTTGAAGCTGAGACTCCACTGTAATATCATCATCAAGATGCTCTTTAAGGTCCAGTGTGTTTGTTTCAATGGGAGTTAGACATTTCCGCTTAGCATTTCACACTGCTTTCTCCTCCTCTTCTGTTATCTGTTTATTATGATTTTGAAAGTCCCCTTTACTAGGGAAATCATCAAGCTTCTCACTGAAAGTGGCTAATTTTAAAGAAGATTTAGCTCATAAAATGCTTACATTCTTTCAGCAAAATAGAATGGAAATGTTCCACCAAAACTATTCCCTCATTGCTAATACGCAGGGGCACCATCCCTACATCCTGGGCTTAGCACCACCCAAGATGAGTGCTCTTTTGCTGCTAAACTGCCTTTCGTTTTTGTTTAATAATGGCAATAAAGATATTTTCTATTCTGTCGGCTTGAAGAAATAGAAACACTCCAGATAGTATTTTTTTTTCTTCTTAAAGTAGATTAATATTGAGGTGTAGTCAGACCATTCTCCAGTCAAATACAACACTGTGGAGAGAACTCTGGCTAGACGAGAATAAGTGGCGTCTATTAGCGGAAACTGTATATTGTAGTCATAATTATGTTTTCATTAGTATATAGTCATCGGTAAATCTGAATCATTGTGTTTTGTTTGCTAAGGTTGAGCCCTTCATATATACAAAGGAAGTAGATCTTCCACTGAAAGAACCTTTCATGTTTCTTGTTGTAATCTCCAACCTTACTTCTAAATGCCGCTGAATCCTATCCATTTATACTGTAAATGTTCTCAAATTTGAATAAACTTGATTAGCTTTTTGTGTAGAAATCCTAGAAATGAGTGCCGGGCCACTAATGGTCCATTAGCCATGTGAGCTGGAGAGACTATAAATGCTGCAACTCCCCATCAGTCAATTAGAACTGAAGAAACCTCTTGGATGAAGGTGAAACACCTCCAAGAACCTACAAGAGAAGTCCAGTTGATTTCTACTGAAGCTCCTATGATTTATATATAGAACTTCTGGATGGTCCGTTTTGCAAAGCACATGGTTTGTAATGTGATCTTCTGTTGTTCCCCCACAGAATCTGGAGCGCTTTAGCCAGCAGCTACGGCCACGTGATGCCGGTGGACTGGAAACAGTCGCGAACATGTTCCCTCCACCTCCCCGACTTGGAGGAGAAACCCGTGAGTGCCTCCACCTCTCTCCCCTCTCCTCACCTCCCATCTCTGCCCCACTTTCCCTTCATCCCTCCCACCCCCCACCCGCCAAATCTCTTCTCCGTTCATCTCACAAATCTCAAATATTCATTGTGCCAGGGTTTAGTGCGTTGATTAAATTCCCTCCCCCTCCATGTTCCTGTTCCCGGCTACAGAGGAAGGCAGATGTCGCGGCGGAGCTGTCGGACGACGAGGAGCTGAGGGAGCAGCTGGACATGCACTCCATCATCGTCTCCTGCCTCGCCGAGGAGCCTCTCTTCACAGCCGAGCAGGTAGAAGCATCATCTTCCAGCTTAGTCGACTGCAGTGTGTCAAAGCCTTTAAATGCAGGGCAGCAGCTTAACACGGCTGAAGTCCATCTGTGGTTCCCACACATATTTAATAGCCGATGTCCACTGAGCTATTTTAAGAGCTGCCTCTCTGATGCTCTGCGCAGGTCATCGAGGAGATCGAGGAAATGATGCAGGACTCTCCGGACATGGAGGCGGCGCACAATCCGTCACAGTCGGACCTGTCGATGCTCTCTCTGGACGTCCAGCGGTCCAGCAGCAACCCCGACTACGAGGAGAGTGAGTGTCCACAGAGCAGAACTCAAATGCATTCTCTTCTTATCAGTATCTTATGCTTTGTCTGTGTCTCTGTGTGTTTTGGTGGTCCAGGGGTGAGGAGCCTGAGCGTCGCAGAGCTGAACGAGCGCCTGGAGGAGATGGAGACGAACATCAGGAGGTTTTCGGAGGAGCTGGTGCAGCAGCTGGCGCTCAGGGACGAGCTGGACTTTGAGAAAGAGGTGAAGAACAGTTTCATCTCGGCGCTCATCGACGTACAAAACCGGCAGAAGGAGCATCGGGAGTCGCTGAAGAAGAAGAAGAAGCTGAAAGGTGGAGCCGGGACGTCGCAGAGCCTCGCGGAGAAAACACTGGGATCAGTCAGTGCTTTATTATTACGGAGTCATGCTTTTTTATCTGCTGTTGATCTCCTGAAATGAGTGATGCTAACTTCATCATGTAGGATCTTTTGCAGTTTGCTGCACTTGTTCTATTTTCCAAATCTTTCACTGTCTTTGGTCTTTTTTTCTTAAGTTTCTTTGCTTTTCTTCCTTCCTCCTCAGCGCTTCAGCATGGAGGGACTCTCCTCTGTCATTCAGAACAGCTTCCGGCAAACTTTTGGGAGCGGGTGCAGTGAAAGACAGGTTACTTTCCATGTCTTTCTTTTTAAATTGCTCTACTTTGTCTTTCCTGATTCCTGCTCTAGAATAGAAATATGCCCATCAGAACCACAGTCACAGCTTTCTTAATTTTCCAGCAAGATCTCATATTTTCAATTATAACTAATTGTGTTGTTTTCTCTATCATCCATCTTTTTAATTCATCTCTTCCTGTCTGTATGGCTGGTATGCAGTATTTGACTACAGTCATCCCTTACGAGAAAAAAGGACATCCTCCTTCGATTGAAGACCTCCAGATCCTGACCAAAAGTGAGTTTCTTCATCTGCAAAGTTTCATTTCTTTCACTGAATCACTGATCGATTGATTTCTTTCCAGTTCTACAAGCGATGAGGGACGACAGCGACAAGGTGCCCAGTCTCTTAACAGACTATATTCTCAAAGGTGAGCTTTTCCTCATTTGTGTTGATGCACTGTGGAAGTCGATGATGTGACATGGTTGCAATGTTTCTGTTCTGTCATCGCTGTTTCACAGAAACCAGAGGATCAATAATGATCGATACTGTGTCACTGTGCTGATGACGTAAAGTTAAAGTCACACCAGCGGTTTGCAACCTTTTTCCTGTAAATCATTAATGTTTGATGTTACTTTTGCTCATATTATCACATATTGTTATGCGTTTCCTACATTACATAAAGCATAGATTTTTGCTTTAGGACACAATCCTAGAAAAGTTATCTCGAAATGTTTGATTTCTGCAATCTGTAACTGTGAACATGCCACTGCCTTCATTCTTTCAGTCTAGTTTGCCAAAATTAAGTTATCTTGCTGCTGTTGCTTTGTTTTGAATTTGGAACAGGTGCTGTTTTGAAATCATTTCATTTTGATGCATTCAAGGACACAACAAAATGCAAAAATTTGTTCTTGGCTACAAGTAGAGATGTCATGATACACCAGTATTGACAATAATTTTGATAATTAGTTAATAAAATGTTGTTATTGTGTAAATAATGCACATATAATATCATCATAAATAATCTGACACCAGTACTTATCTGGTTGACAACATAATGAACAGATATGGTTACAGACTATAGGCTCTCCACCTCCCTACACTCATATTTTGAGTGCAGATCATCACAAAAAGGAGTCATAAAGCAAAATAAACAAAGTTAAGCTGAACTTGATGAGCTTCAACTTGAATAGTGTTAAATTTTTGTATATTTTCCCCAGATATCCCAATAATATTGTTGTTTTTAATTATTTCGACTATAATAATGACATAGCGAAAGTCCAATATTAGGCAACTTTCCAGTGCAGGAACTTGGCAGGTGGCAAACTTTTACAGAAACGCCTCCATAATCGGCCCTTTCAGCCTTTTCGTTTCCTTTATGATGTAGACAACTTCGACAATTACATTAACTCCTCGTGCCCCAAACAACGACTAACAGTTGCTAGTAGACTCGCAGTGTCTCCAGGTCTTTGAACATGTATGAAATGCAACAGTGGAGGTTTATTATGTTCACCTGTACGGTGAACTTTATGCTGAAGCAGTTGATGTTAGAGAGAAGGCAGCTGTTTGACAAGGATATCAGTGAGGCAGAAAAATTTGCACCTATTGTCATCTACAAGCTAAACTAATCAGCTTCAAAAACTGCATGGTGGTTTCTCATAGCTGCACATACCCTGGAATAGTTGCGTTTTTCTTCCCGCAAAAATGGCCATAAAAAGTTTCTGGAGGAGCAGTTCTTGCAGTCAGAACACACACAAAGGTTCTGGTTGCCTAAAAACAAAGTTATACAACTTCCTGCATTGGAAATTGGCCTTTTGTGATCGAGCGAACTTCAAGTATTCCATTTATAAGTCAGCTGTAGAGTTCAAAACAGTAAACTAATTAGGATGCTCTGACAATCTTAATTTGCTTTCGTTCTGTTAAATGTGAAGCAGATGACTCTGAGACCTGCAATGTCAATGAACTTTCATGAAATTTCCATAAACACGTCAACAAGAACAGCTTTCAAAAAAGTTCTTGAGCAAGTAAACAAGCACCTTTATTTATATAATACCTTAACATACACAAAGGTATTTCAGAGTGAAATGCAAAAAATAAATAAAATAAATTAAATAGTGTAATAAAAAATTAAATCATATTAATCTAAAGAAGTACATTGATTAAAATGGATGCTCATTTCTAGAGTAATTATAACTGATTTACTATAACAGCCAATACAAGAAATGGGAAAAAGTGAAAGCATGTAAGAGACAAATCGTAACATAAAATAGAAAAGAAGTTGATTTAAATTAAGTGAATAAAAGTGCAGATAAATTTATGAAAAGTGCAGTCAGTTTGTGTGTAATTGTGCGGCAGTAAATGCATCATGTATCAATTAACTTTCAACTTCAAACAGACTTTTGTTCTGTTGAAATCAGCCTCTTGATCATCATTTATAGCTCTTATCTTCTGTGTGTCCTTTCTTTCACATTTCACTTTCTGCTTTCATTCCTTTTGATCATTTCTTCTTCTGCTTCTACTCTGCCTAATTTCACTTTGCCAGCTCTGGTGTGAGCCACGGACGGAGAGGTTTGTGATGTGCACTGTTGTGGTGTTTGTAACTTACTCTGAAGGGAGAGCGCCCCCTCTCTGCTGGTGATGTGTAGTACAGTCTGACCCCGATGCTGTCCTCCTCACTTCTCCTCCTCCTGCACAGCACATTTAGTGTCCAGACTCACAGTGACTCACAACTGCACACATGGAGCTCTTCTTACTCTGCACTTAACACCTCTTTGTGATTATTAGGTGTTTTTTTTTTTTTTAAGTTTTTTTTAAGCACTGCATTTGCAAACCTTTGTCTCACCCAACCTGCATCTGGTTAAACTTGCATTTCTCCTTTTGTTTTCCCTCTTTTCTGTCTCCTACTTTGTATTTTGTATGCATCAGGCGTCATTCCTTTACTTATTACCATCCTCTGCTGTTATTTCAGTGCTTTGCCCGACGTAGACCAGAGGGACGGTGCCTGACAGTCTGCAGAAAGTTTACCACGGTGACCAGAAGAAGAAGAGGACTCACGGTATTTTCTTCGCAAACATGAAGCACACTTAATTTATTCCTGCATGTTTTTACCTCTGTGTGTCTTTTGTGTGTGTGTTTTGATTTCCATTCAGCTGTATTTATTTTGAATTGAGATTTGCAAACCTTGTGTGGACGATTGCTGTGAATTTTGACTTTTTTTTGTGCGTTTTTAATTTTCTCATACTGTGAAAATGTACTGAGGCGGTTACAGAGCAGAGCTGAAGTGTGAAGGGCTTTGCATTTATGAACTCAGCAAAGCAGCGAATGCACAGAATTTGCAGTATTAAAGCATTATAATGAGAGTTTTTGACCAATCAAGTCATGTAAATCATAAACAGAAGACTACTTTAAGACTAAAGAAAGTATTACAGCAGCAATAATAACAAATACATCAGTTAGTTACCTTAAACCAGTGTGCATAAACAACATACAACACCACGATTTAATCCACAGCTTCCTTGTAGCTGCAGACAAGCCATCAGCTCTCATCTCAGCGGTGCACTGAACACTCCATCGTTAGTATTTAATGAAGGGTAATGAGTTGATGTCTGACATGATGCACTCTGGGCTCGTTTGAACTAATAACTAACTATGCATTTGAGTTGTGACCCACGCACTGTCTGTACTTTGTGACTGGAGCTCTGAATCAAAGCCTCGACGTGCCTCCAGGGCAGCGAACACCACAATGGGCATTGTTACTCTCTATGTAGGACTTTATACAAGCTGCCTTTGCCTTTGCCTGAACTTTTGTACATTATAAAAGCGTTATTTTCAATGAATGTCATACGACTGGACGACTTCGAGAACATGCCTCACTGTGTATTTATTTTGTAAATATTGTATTTCAGATATATTGATAAAGACCTTGTCCTCTTTGCCTCAGTTTATTCATTTCATTTCTGACATGAACAAAAACATGCTTGGTCCATCTCTTGTACCTGATATTTTTAACACATACAAGACGGGACATTAAAAAGTTATATCGTGCACGAAGATAGCAGCATCTTCAACATTTACACCAGGGGTAACCAACACGGTGCCTGCGGGCGCCTGGTTGCCTGCAGAGACCATGTGAGTTGCCCCCTACACGTTCTAAAAACAACACTACTCACCATGAAATTCCTTATAAAAAATTATAGTTGCTGTTCTTTTTCAATCAAAAATACATACATTAATGCAGATATTACAACATTGATTATAATTTTTTTAAAAACAAAAATGTCCGGTGTAAATGAACTTTGACCTTGTCCGAGTCAGAGTTCACTGCGCATGTCAAACCGCCACGTCACTCTGCTGAGGCGTCCGGGAGCAGACACTTTGGGAAGCTAGATGTGGTTTTTACCCCCAAAACATGACAGAGAAGTGAAAGAGAAAACACTATTTTTACGATGATTGGGAGGAAGAGTTCTTTTTTACGACAGTTAAAGATAAATGTGTGTGTCTCGTTTGCGGGGCGACTATTGCGTCGGCAAAGCGGCACAATGTGGAGAGACTCTACTTTAGCCACCACAAAGCTTCCATGCTAACTAGCCACCTGGTAGCGCACATAGACTGTATGCCACTACGGACATGAAAACCCGGGACTTAAAGGCAGCTTTGGCATCTACAACGTGGCGAAAAGTTTCTTCTTGGAGAAAATGTATCATTAGAAAAGCTTGTTTCAGTGGCGACTGACGGGGCTCCCTCCATGACGGGTCAGCATGCAGGCTTCACTGTACGATGCAGAGGTGATCCAGACTTCCCAACATTCCTACATTACCACTGCATCATTCACCAGCAGGCCATATGTATGTACAAAAGTGGCCGGATTTGATCATGTGATGACTTGTGTCGTGAAGATCATAAATGGCTCCAAAGCCAAACAACCAGGACATTGAAGGTGCTGCTGGAGGAGCTGTCAGCTGAACATGGTGAAACCCCATGGATCAGCAGGGGAACAGTTTTACAGCGTTTTTTGTCACTTTTGGCCGAAATCAAAGAGTTGATGCAGTCCAAAGGGAAAGACATCTTGCTGCTTGAGGACACTGAGTGGATTCTTGCCCTTGCATTTTTAACGGACATCACTGGGAAACTGAACCATCTGAACTGTGAGCTGCAAGGTAAAGGTAAGACATGATAAGCTCTGCAATGCCAGGCTTCCCACTAACACACATTTACAGACAAAGAAAGAGGTAACATGTTGTCATTCAAAACACCGTGCCATTACACAAAAATGTGAAAAATAATTTGTTGAAAACATATAATGGTTTGTTGTTATGATCTGTTAAAAATGTTGCAACGCTGGTGGAAAATGCTGGTGATTAGTACTAATGTGATAGTATTTATTTCAAAATGTGAAAGAGTTGATATTTTTTCTTACATAACTGATAATTTGTACAAACATGGGACAGAGTTCATGAATTGTTCAAAAATGTTACAAAGGTAGTGGTTTGCACCAATGAAGCATGATTTGATGACAGTTAATGATTTCCTAAAAATGTTAGAAGTGACAATTTGCACAGAAATGTAACTGGTGTGATTTTGAACAAAATGCTGCAAATATGCTGATTCATACAAAACTACCAAGAAAGATATTTACAAAAGTTTCAGAGATGGGATACCTCTGACTTTTAAACATTGGAACAGATTTCTATATATGTGTATATGTGTGTGTGTGTGTGTGTTTCCTACCGTCATTGTTGTGGAAATCGTTAATAATTATTGTAAGGAATAATTAACATAAATGTGATCAGACAGTCTTTTTACATATTATTTTCATTATTATTATTATTGTTTAAAGATGATGGTGCAAGTTTGCTATTGAGGAAGTTTGTATCAAACAAGGCGCCCTTCGTGCTACTCAGTACCCTTGAAGTTGCTCTCAGGCTCAAAAAGGTTGGTGACCCCAGATTTACACCAATAATTCCTAAATAATTAAACATTCCTGCAGACATGATGCCTTTAATACCTAATAAGATGTGATTTTAAATAAGAATTTCATATTCTTTCACTCCCAAATTCCAAAACCATCCAGCGCAACCTCCAAAGAGATCCTACAATGTTCATTTTATTACCCAGTAACAACAAGAAACACCCATTTAAATTATGTCCTTGTTGGCAACAAAACCTTTCCCAAACTCTTTATAATTAATGAGACAAAAAACAAAGGGTGCACACTTATAGTAAAGATCAGACTATTAATTTATGCTGCCATAACTTCTGAAACAGATTTAATCACAGAGCAAGAACTACAGTAATGTGCATAAAATTAAGCCCAAAATTATATCCATGCCGTAGATTTAAAGTGGATTTTTTAAATAAGATAATTATTGTCATTGATCCCTTGCTGGGGCATTTCACATGTTACAGTAAAATACAGCTAAAAATAAAAATATAATAATCATAATTTTATTGAAACATTTTGTATTTTCTGGCTGAAAATGACATAAACAAGTGA
This sequence comes from Amphiprion ocellaris, assembly GCF_022539595.1. Lineage (NCBI taxonomy): Eukaryota > Metazoa > Chordata > Actinopteri > Pomacentridae > Amphiprion > Amphiprion ocellaris. The sequence goes on from NC_072774.1 coordinate 10,260,002, forward strand.
CAAAAGATTGTAGGACATGGTGTTAGAGATGTTAAAGATGAATTATAAGTATTTCAGTTTTTCTTTTTAGATTTTTACAGATATTGCTATGTCCAAAACTATCCATACCCCTTGAAACTGTCACAATTGTTGATGAATTGCACCTTTATTGTAAATACCAACAATTTTGCAATCTTCAATTAGCACAATTTGCATGTTTATTACACGTTCTTGTGTATATTGGTGAGCTACCGAACACTTTAAATTTCCCCGAGGGGATGAATAAACTGTCTGTCTGTCTGTCTGTCTGTCTGTCTGTCTGTCTGTCTGTCTGTCTGTCTGTCTGTCTGTCTGTCTGTCTGTCTGTCTGTCTGTCTGTCTGTCTGTCTGTCTGTCTGTCTGTCTGTCTGTCTGTCTGTCTGTCTGTCTGTCTGTCTGTCTGTCTGTCTGTTTGTTTGTTTGTTTGTTTGTTTGTTTCACATCCTGGCTGCTGAAGAGATCCTGATGAATCTGAGCAATTCTGGTACCAAAATCTGAAAGCAGACAAGCTCACTAAAAATCAAACATTTGGCATATTTTGGAATATGGATAATTTTATGGAGACAGTAAAGGTTTTATATAAAGCCTCCCAAAAATACAATACACCCTGTGTGATCAAGCTGTTGGTCTCTCTTGAGTGCATTTGTTCATAAGCTTGAATTCTGAATTGCATCCCTTTAATGTGTTGCTTGGCTGTGAGTCGTGTGTATTCAGAGAGTGAAATGTGGGATGTGTGCTGATTATTTAGCGCGTTGGACAGTTTTCATTCGTGGCTGAGGTTTCAGAAACTCTCTAAAATCTGAAATAATAAACAAAAATTCATTTCACAAGAGCATTTGTTGATTATGTAAGTCTTTGCCACGTGTCAGCTGCACCTCGTCCAGTTCGCTGAGGAGATCCAGATGTAGGCTTTGGGTGAAAAACCTCAAAACATCCAACCTCTGGCCTGTTGGGCCCTCAGAGGAAGGTCTTTGACAGATATACAAGAGATTAAATCGCCAGGTATAGACACAGAAAACTATGGTAAAATACATAGAAAACAATGTGAAACAGTGCAGGGATTTGACCAGAAATCTACCTCAAAATGTCAGTATTTCTGTATTTCGGACCTAACGCTACTCTTCCTGTAATTTACTGTTACCTACAAACATGTGGAACCCGAGTCATGCTTGTCTGAACGCTGTTAAACCCAGCTCTCCAGCCATCTCTTTAAAAGCAACACAAACATCTGTAAAACATTTGTTCTCTCTCAGATAAGATTTCCTCATTCAACTGTTTGCCTTCACGCCGAGCTTGTAAAACACAACAGTCTGTGTCTGGCTCAGAGCTGTGAGGAGTTTTTTGTGGAGCTGCAGCAAAACAGTTTCTCTACGGTGGAATTTAAGTGTTTCTTCAGATACGATGGACGTCAGAGGGGTTTGCTTGATGTTTTGCCTCCTGCTGTTGGCACATTGTTCGCAGGAGCAGACGTCCTCCAAGAAAAGAAACGGCAAGAAAGGTAGGACCTGATATTAACTGGAAATGAAAACAATGTCCTCACTTGCTCGTTGAATAACAACTCTGCAATGTTTCAGCTTTGATTTCTGGTCTTTTGAACAGACTCTGCGACTAACGCTGCAATTGAAGAGCTGAAGAAACAGATTAATGACATTTTTCAGGAGCTGAATTTGTTGAAAGAGCAACAAGCGTTACAGACAGGTATTCTTCCAGCATAAAAATTGTTTCAGAAATATTAAAGAATTAGATTTTCTAACTGGGAGGGAATATGTTGCTGTCACACATGTATACAGTTGAGCCTTAAATTTTGATTAATTGTGACTTTGTATTTGAGCAAAAGGTTTAATTATGGTTGGAAATGATATAAACAAGTGACAGCTGATGGTAAAAAGATGCATAAGAAATGTTAATGGAGCTTTTTTTTAAACTATGTCTACTGTTATATATTTTCTCTCAGTAATCAGCGGTTAAGCTTTTATTTGCCTCCACATCAGTCAAACAGTTCTTATGATTCCTAACAGTCTTTCTGCTTGTCTCCACTGGGTTTTGTTCCTCTTTGTGATGATCTCCAGATCTTTGAGGTTGAAGGTTTCCTCTCCGTCATGCTGGTCTTCAGTTCTCCCACAGATTCTGGATAGATTCTTGCTGGGCTTCTTCAACATCTTCTGATTGTTTTTTGTTAACAATTTCTTGACCCAACTGGCTATAAGTTTCAGATCATTGTCTTGTTGGAAGCTCCGATGCTGCCCAAGGTCAAGTTTTTCTTCAGACTTTCTGATGTTTTCCTCCAGAATTTGAATCATGGTACCAATTGTTGTGGTACCATTTTACCACTTTGGACATGGCATTTTTAGCATAAAATTTAAGAAAAACCATCATTAACATCTCTGACACGATGTTTTACCATATCTGTCACTTGTTAATGTCATTTCCAGTCAGAATAAAACTATTGGTCAAATGAAATTGTAATAATTCTAAATCAGAATTTGCATTGGTACCATAATTTTGGGCTTGTCTCTGTGTAAGAGATTGCAGACTGCATGTCACATTTTTTGCTCCAGTGACACCAAAGGTCATCTGCACCTCTTTCTGCTAACTTTTCCCTGCAGTTTGTCTGAAGGGCACAAAGATCCTCCGCAAGTGTTTCCTGGCTGATCCGGTGAAGAAGAACTTCCACGCAGCCAGCGACGACTGCATCGCCAAAGGAGGCAGCCTGAGCACCCCTCTGACGGGGGACGAGAACGACCAGCTCTACAGCTACGTCCGCCAGAGCATCGGCCCAGATGAGCACATCTGGCTGGGCATCAACGACATGGTGACCGACGGCCAGTGGGTGGACCAGTCGGGCTCCAACGTTCGCTTCAAGAACTGGGAGACGGAGATCACCCTGCAGCCGGACGGGGGGCGCAGCCAGAACTGTGCCATCCTCTCCACCACGGCCAACGGGAAGTGGTTCGATGAGAACTGCAGGGCTGAGAAGGCCTCCGTGTGCGAGTTCAACATCGTCTGAGAGCTTTTAAGTCTATAACAGCTTTAGGAACATTAAGCGCCGCTTGCTGCAAAAAGAATGAAGATGCTATCAGGTACATTCATGCAGTGCACTGAAAAATAATGTGCTGCATCTTTCCTCAGCTCTCACTTTCTTGGCAAGGTCGTTCAGATGTCAGTCCAGAGCAAAGAGATTTCACACAGTGGTCAGGGATGCAGGATGCCATTGTATAAGCTAAACTCACTGGAACTTGATATTGTACATGGAGTTAAGGCCCAAAATTATTCATACGCATGCAAAGTTTTAATTTATAGTGAATTTTAATTCAACCAATAGGTTTCTTGTGGCTAAAAATGACAAAAAAACGTGACAAAAACACAGTATTAGAGATGTTAATGATGAATTTTAATTGTTTCTATGTTGTTTTTCACATTTTTACTGAACATTCCTTCTGTTTTATACCATCATAAATGTTCATGATAACATTTACCGAGTTCTAGAGTGTTTTAACACACTCTAAACTGAGAACAGCTGGTTTAGTAGCTCTTTAGCCAGGTAATGGTCAATTGGAAGTCATGACTAAAACTAAAGAGCTTAGTGAACTTGTTTACTACATAAAAGATAAAGTCATGTCCAAGGGAATACAGCATATGAATAATTTAGGACATGTAAAATTGGAAAAGGTTGTTTCTATAAAAAGGAAGTAGTTTCAGTTCATTAACATCACTAACACAGTGTCCTATTGTCTTCTGTCACTTGTTTATGCCATTTCCAGCCAAAGGAAATCTATTGGTGGCATAAAAAAATCACTTACTGTACAATCAATAAACCTGTGTTCTCCATCACATTCAGCATATTTTACAGCATCTTAAATATTCATCAAACTAAACACTAGATGGTTTGTCTGTGTTTTGTTTTTGCCTGTAGAACAATTATCATGTGTGCCTTTTTAAATGTCAAGTTATGCTGCTTACATTTCATTCTATGGTGATTATAATAAACATGTATCTCCTCATGTGACCCTCTTTTTACTCAAATCAAAAAAATCTGCAGATATATGGGAATATGTTGCCCTTCACAGTAGGGAAAAATGCTCATGGTCTTCCTTTAAAAAAACTAAGATCACAGAATAAAGAGGGCCAAAGTTCTTGTGCAGTTAATTAAATGAACAAAACAACAGATCCTTGGGGCCCTGGGGCTGTGTGTGCGAGCATGACAATTGTTCCATATTGCAGGACTTTATATTTTATGAAGTGTAGAGAGGTAACACAATGAAATTAAATCACCAAAAAACATTTCCAAAGGCTTTCTGTTCTGAAAACATCTGTGTGGGAGACACTGTGCCTCCACCCACACACACAATTTCATCATCAGATAAATCCAGTCTCTGCGTTGGCTCTTATAATACCTTAGTCTCCCGAATGGAGCTTACATCACATCAACATGTTTGGACATCTCCATGGAAATTCAATGATTTTAGAGAGCTTGTCCTCTCCTCCGTCATTCAAACAATCACTGTGAGTCAGTCAGACTGCAAAGCATTACTGGACGTAACTCAGCCCTAAATCAAAGTGGCTTCAGTTATGTTCAGAGAGTTATAGTGAGCCAGAGGACATTTTTAATGGGCTTTTTGCAGCTCAGGACTTTGGCTCCCTCTGCTATTTATTTTCTGAACTGCAGGAGGCAACATGGACTTATAGGAGTCCAGAACCATGTTTCATTTGTGTTAACTTGGAAACACCATGTGATTCTGTTCTCAGAAAATGATGGATATTTTTTCTCCCTTATGTATTTTAATCATGAGAGTAGATCAGTTTGTTTTGGTTTCTGCAGAACGCACAAGTCAACTCTGCACCTCATTTGTGTTTAATTATAGCTCTAAAACAATCTGTTTTCTCACAAATATGCCCGAATTTTACATGTACCCTTGCTCACAAACTACAATAAAGCATGTCTGAGAATTTTTGTGGCATGCCCCAGTGAAATCTAGAAGAGGTATTCTGCCATTTTCACAACAAACAGTAAAATATGATTATGATACGCAAAAGAAGAACAACAACTATATGAACCCTTAGCTTGTAGATCAGTCTTGAGACTCCCAAATGTATGGGTCTGAATTTTTTATTTCATTCAAATACTTTAAACATTTCTAAAATCCTAAACATGAATAGCAGGAGTGTTTTGACCACTGTGGGACAAATTTATGGTGTAATGATGTTGCAGCTAGAAGAAAGCTGGTGCAAAAGCAGTACTAAATTACAGAAAGACGATACTCTCCATACATTTAGTTCCACTGCTGAACAGGCCATAATGTAAAAAATGATGCTATAAAAATGCAGCAATTCCATCAGCATTAGTTGTACTTGTTTTTCCTTTTTTGGTGTTTTTTTTTTTGTTTGTTTTTTACAATAATAAAAATGAAAAACTCACAATGTAAACAGCAAACAGCAGCTCTTAAAAAAAAAAAAAAATCAGCCATAATATGTACAAAAGTACATCTACAAAATATCTTCAATATCAAAATGTTGGTTGCCTAAGAGCAACAGAAGAAGCCTTTCTAGTGGCCACAACTTGTACAAAGGGACTGATTAAGTTCTGCTTTCAAAACAAAAGCGCCTTCATGTGAGATAAAACACGGTAACAGCTGTGGGCAGGTTCCAACATGATTATTTTGTGGGCCTCGCCTTGGTGCAAAAGCTACACTCAAGATAAAAAAAAAAAGGCCTCTTGCAAGGCTGAACAGCAGGCAATCACACAGAAGCCAGGGAATGAATATCACAAAGTTCAAGTAGGTCAAGTGAAAATCACAAAGCCGAATTCAATCTCCTGCTCAGTTTCCTCCCTCTGGCTCCATCCGCGGGCCCAGAGTCGGAGAGCGTTCCTCCTCGCTTTGGTAAATCTCGTTGTCCACCATCGGCTGGACTTGACTCGGAGGCCTGTTGGGAAGAGGAGGAGCCTGTTGGGACGGGTACTGGAAAGACCGATAAACGCCGGTCTTCATGTTGTCGGAACCAGCGTCTTTAGAGACTGGCGGTTTTTGAGAGTCTGTTTGTCCAGTGAAAGGCTGGTAAGTGTCAAATTCTCCACAGATGCCGAGCTCTGCGCCCTTTTTCAGCAGATGTGTGTAGACCAGCGTGTCCTCGATGGAGGCGTACACGTGGTACTCGCTGTCCTCGGCAGTTTTTGGGAATCCGTTGTATCCTGGTAGGAAGTTGGTGCCATTTGGATTGTAGACTGACACTTGATGATCGAGCTGCTTCTTCTTCTTCCTGTTTGGCACAAAAGATGGAAATTTTTGGAGTTATACACAGCAGACAACTGAAAATGAACAAACAACAAAAATACCTACTTACAAAGAACAAATAATGCATAATGAAGAGTACAGCACAAAGCAGATTCACTCACCTAACCACCACACAGACTACCGCCAGCACTATGGCAAAAATGATGAGAAGAGCGGCCACCACACTCAGGATGATGGTCAGAAGAAAGTCTGAATGAGAGAGAACCACAAACACCATTATTCTAGAGATTTTAATAAAAAAAAAAATTATATCACCCAAAAAAAGAGGATAAAGGGGATATTTTATTGAAAAATATTTGAGTTTGTGTCCCAATTGTTCTGCAGACTTTTATATGTGCATGCAAAGTCACAAAACAGTCATGCAAGCAGCTCTTTAGGCTCAATGTTGCTTTAAACTAAATGTCAACAGCCACAACATTAAAACCACGGACAGGTGAAGTGAATAACATTGATCATCTCCTCTTCTCATGCTCTGTGGAAAAACCTTGAATCCTGGAGTGTGGTGTTACTGATATGCACCAGCAGTAGGTGATTTGGAATTCTGGACAACAAGAAGATGGCCTCCCCTCTCATTCCCCCTCCGACCACCTAGAACCCAACTAATCCTTGATTCAGACCAAGCACACCCGTGAATTCTAACAGAAGTGGCCTCCCCCCAGCAGGGCAATGCAAAAACTGATCAGAAACAGCGTGAGGAACACAACAAAGAGCCGACGTAGCCTCCAAACCCCAACAACCCAATCTGATCGACTATCTATGGGATGAGGCTGAAGATGCCTGATCCACAGAGGCCCCATCCTACCACCTACAGGACCTGAAGTATCTGCTGCCGACGTCTCAGGGCCAGACACGACAAGATAGGCCCAGAGGTCCTGTGTTCATGCCTCAACAGGTCAAAGCTGTTTCGGTGGTACAAGGAGGACCTACGCAGTATTAGGTAGGTGGTTTTAATACTGGGATTTAATGGTGTTTAACATAACTGATTAAGATTGCTGGTATGCGGCCATGAGACCCAAAGTTCTGGCAAAATTTGGACCTGTTAATAGTGCTAGAAGAAAAGAGGGTGGGGTGTGGGGGGGACTCCTTTGGGTGCAAAAGATTGTATTGAAGTTTATGAGAAAATGACCCAACTTCTCACTTGATTTTCTACCTTTGTAAAGATTTTCCTGTTTAGTTTATGGTCTCAATTGCTTTTTTCAAATGTGAATCAATGCATAATGGTGTTCTTTTTCTAAATTAGAAACACTTTTAGAGAATAACAGACAATAAAGCAGAGTATGTTTTAGGGTGTGACTACCTTGTAAACCTTGTGACTACCTTTCAAAAGAACAAGATGGCGATGGCCAAAATGCCAATAATGACACTTCAAAACAGCAGTCCACAAACCACTGGGTGCCTTCACTGTGGTTATGTTCACCTTTTACATACAGTCTATGTGTGCCAAAAAGCTGAGTCACTGCTTGCTTTGAATAAATCAGAGACTATTGTTCATAATCATAAGCTACTTTTCTAACACGGCAATGTGTGTTAGCTATGTTGTAGGGCTGAATAATTTGTGGAAAATATGGATTTGCAATTTTTCTGACAGGTACTGCGATCAGATTTTTTTTCGAGTTTAGTATTCACTAATAGATCTAAAACGAGATGGAGTGTCGCCACATGAGACACCATCAGGAACATGACTGTCACACAAGGAGGACGCCATGAGTTTAGAAAATAGCTTACGCAGTTCATTAAAAACCCATGCTTGATGCGTTGCATAACATTCACCTTAAATTGCAGCCTTTGCATTTTGCTAATCACATTGTTTGAAGAACATAAAGAGTCTACAGTAAAGCTTGATGGTCTGTATGAGGAATTGCTTAAGCATAACACTGTGTTGAGCTAAATATTCAGCACATGAATATGTTTCCAATCACACTGTTAACATGTTCATACATGTTGAAAATACAAGCATTCGGCAACCTGGCAGCCAAGTGGTTAGAGTGCATACCACTTAGGGAGAAATGCTGTCAGCAGTGATTTTCTTCAAGTCCTGTCCTCCTGTACTGCAAGTCATTGTGCAATTACTAGTCATGTATCTCCAAATAGTCCTAGAAGTCAACAAAATTAACAGATAAAACAACAAACCTTTTGCTCCTCACAGCAGGAAAAATGCTTGTGGAAGAAAACCTTAATAGTTTTCCTCAAAAACAAAGGACAGTGTTTCATCCAGCATAATCAAAGAGACATGACTGATGTGCTTTTAGAGCTTTTCAGATGCAAGGAAATTGTCGAGCTTACAGTAATTCGGGACTAGATTAATCTATTGGGAGACTAGTGGGTAAACTGGGCCCTTCTGGACCACTATTGCAGTAACTGGATCTTTATTTCAGTTCCATGTGAGTACAAGACCCTCTTAAAAGACAAAACATTAGCTGGTACTGTGGGGTGTTAGTTGATATTGCAGTTAGGTAGTGTAAGATCTGGTGCAATTCGGGAAAATATCATACAACAATGGAGCTTTGGGGGCCTGTGGGTACTGTGAAGTCTTGTCTGAAAGCCAAAAAGTACTTTAAGAATATGAGCATACATTTCTTTCTGCTAGCTGGACCTTTACTGCACATAACTTCCAGCAAATCCCACCAAAATGCCCCCCGCCAAAAGAGAATATAACCATGTTTAACATTTTAGTTTGGCATACGAGAATTTGCAGAGTCGCACTAATTATAAAGAACAACTCGGGCTGTTTGGAATTTTGTTAGTTTTGCATGTATTTGGCCATGTTCTCCAGACAAACCAAAGGTCTGAAATGAATTTCTTGGCATTCCTCCAATAATTGTTGAGATATTTCAGTCTGAACCGACTGACACTGTCATTCTGAAGCCATTAACATGGATAAAGCCACAACGTCCATGTAGAAATGTAGCAAAACTGTGATGTAAATCTGTAAAGTTTCCTCTTACTCTTGGTCTTCTGCAGGGTGATCTTGGTGATGACGCTGAAGTCTCCTCTCTCAGGCATGCAGTTGGACATGTTGAGGTAGAAGCTCTCGGAGACGGTGATCTCGCTCTCGGCCTCCTCGTCCTCCCGGCGGCTGTAGTCCTCCTCAGGGCTGCCGACTCTCTGCACCCTGATGTTGGTGTGACGTGTGTTGCACTTCGGCTGGCTGAGGTTGGCGAACATCAGGTGTGCGTCCATCTTTGGGGGGACATCGACAATCCAGGAGACAGTGGAGGAGGGCTTCATTCCTACAGGCCAGCCAGGAGTAGCCAGGAGGACAGGGGTGTCTTTCGATGGAGATACAGTGAATATGTACCTTTCTGGATACCAGTGAAAAAGAAAAGATTGATAAACATTACCGATAAAATGTGCTTTTAATAATTTGTAAATTGAATTCAGCTGAAGTCATTTATTACCTGATATCTCCTTTTCAAAAGTGGCGTTCAGCACATGCTTGTAGTAGGACCTCCGAATTCTTCCCTGGAAGGTGGGCGTCCAGGTGACCGACACATTGGTGTGGATTTGGACTTTCTGAATGGCTCCACGAGGGCAGAAGTGTCCGATAACGGTTCCATCATCTTCGGTCAGTTTGATAAAGATGCTGCCGTTGCACGACTGCCCAGGTAGGGCCTGTTTGATGGGTCCGCTGGGGGAGGTCAGCTGAACGGTGCCGTGCTGACCGGGTCGGAGGGTCCAGGTGATGCTGCTCAGCAAGGAGGGAAAGCAGGACGGCAGCTGAGGCACCAACAGAGGGATGGTAGCCTTTGGACAGTCTCTGAGATGACTGCAACCTGACAGGAATCAAGAAATGAAGTAAGAAAGGAAATACAGAAAGTCAAGGGTTCCATCACTAAAAATTAAAAAGAAGCATTTTCACACCTTTAGAAGCATAAAAATTGCTTAAAACACACTAAAATGCAGCTACAAGTAAATGTCAGAATTAATATATTTGGTAAATACTATGACATTTCCAAAGTTGAGGCGGGTTCAGAGCTGGTAGTGAATGATAAAAGAATAAAACACGGCTGACATAATACAAACTATAGCTTCATAACATAATTATTGGAAATACAATATATGAATGAATACTTAAAACGCATCAATGACAGCTACATTATACAATATCATAATTTTAGTGATAATGGATCGCTCTGAAACAGCGCTGTCATTTTTTCTTCCATGTTAGGAAATAGAAAATATAAAGTTTGCATAATCTGACTTACTACGACCTACTGATTTTACTAGTGTGTGAACTTTTTATAAGCGCCAGACGATCAGCTCTTCACCAAACTGTTTATCATGCAAAAGAGCCAATAAAAACAAATGCTCAAAGTTGCCATATTAATTTCTAAGATGCGTCGATTAATTCATGTCAACTTATGCACTAAGAAACAGGTAAGAAGATATTTATCTTTAAAAGTTGCTGGTAGCTGACCTTGCAATGAGCATTTTTCATTAAGTCTGCACTTTAACTACTAAAAAACAGAAAATATGTCTTCTCTTTCATGCTGGTACACCACATTAAAGAACATTTTCACTGTTAATGCCAAAATACATCAAAGCTCACGTTTAAAGTTAGATTGCAACACATTTATTTATTGATAAAATGGCTTAATCTTTTGTCTGCCATTTATCTTGTCTTTGACTTATATCAACATACTGAGACAAAATGGATAAATTCCTTTAGACAGGAGCATTGAGCTGTTCTTTCTGGAAATAAATGAGTTGCGACACGATGACTCCTTCATGCGGTCTACTATAGCTGACTAATGTTTGTGTCTATTTGCATAAGGAGGATCAGCAAAGTGAGAATTTACAGTGTAACAGTCTGGTTTTCTGTGCCTATGACAATAAACCTCTTGAATCTAAACTTGCCACACACATTAACTGCTGCATCAGAGGTGATCTCTGGTATTTAAACAAACAGTATTACGCCTCTAAATATAATGATTTATAATCCACGTATTAAACTGTTTATACGGTGCTTACAGAAACTAAACGGGGGCGTTCAAGTGTCACCAGGTAGTAAAAACCCCAGCAGGCTGTTTTCAAACCACAGGAAAGATTGTTTTTACAAAGTCAAGCACAGGTTTTGTTTTTGTTTTATGTGGATAATCTACAGACACTGTTGTGAACAGTCCAACCGGAACTAACTCCCACCTATAAAAAACTGTCTCTATAAAAACTGTTGGCTTAAAAATTATCCAAAGAATCCACTGTCAGATAAGTACAGCACTGAAATCTTCTAAATAAGGCCTGTAGTGACGATTAAAATGCCATTTTACAGCGATTACAGATGCTATATCAATGGAAATCTACATTGTAGTCTTGAAATTTGAATATAAGAGTCATAAAAGTGTATTTTTCCAGGGCCAGAGACTCAAATCTGGATTTACCTATGACTCTGGTGGCTGTGATTAGTAAGTCTTCAGGAAGACAGTCCTGGAAAGACAGTTTACTTCTTGATGTGACGGTGATCTTCTCCTTTGTCACCAAGTTCATCTTCATCTCGCAGTCAGAGGCCGGTTTCAGCTTATCAATGTGGAGTGAAAGGTCCTCCGTGCTGAGATCCACTTCACACGTCACTGGAGAGAAAACAGCACAATAAAACGTGACTTTTTAACACTTTCCGACCTCAAACTAGATCCCACTTATGCGTGGGTGTGACTGACAGAGATGATTCCCTGATCATTAAAGGGAGAGTTTCCTGGTAGTTTCGTCATTCGTGAGTCAGAGATGAAGCAATCTTTGAGCTCCCCGAAGACGTGAGGGCTTGGAGAGGCCACGAGGCCCTCACTCCACTCACTGTTATTCATCAATAACGTCAAAAAAAGAGGAACCCTGACTAATGAAACTGCACCTTTGTTGTAACTACGAAGAAAACGGGTGGAAAGATTTTAACACACGTACCTGCTGCAACACGTAGAGGAGACATCCGTCACATTAACGCTACTTCTTTAACAGCAATAACATCATACTGCAAGTATTTACAGCTCTAATACGCTAGAATTTTCTCTGAAGTTATGAAATAAATATTTGACACTATCAGACTATGTAAGAAGATTTAGGAAAAACACTGGATGCTACTGAAGTGTCCCACAGAATTTTGCTATCATCCCCTCTGGAAGTTTTCCCCTTTTCTTGCTTTCCACCATTCAATCAAAGTCAGTTTAGTTTTTAGAACTGACTCTTTTACGTCAAAGTGAAAACCCATTTCTAGAGAATATGTCAAATAATTAAAAATGTAAAATAAATAATTGCAGAAGTATTCACCTCCTTTAAAGTAACTCATCTTGTTCAACACAGGTTCAGTCAGTTGTTGCTAAAAGTTACATAATTAGTGAAATTTAGGTCACCTGAGTGTAGTGAATGTGTGTTAAGTAATTGTAATATAAAGACATCTGTATCTGGAAAGTCCAGTCACTGGTGAATCAGTACTCCTGTATATGACTACACCTTAAAGACAAAAAACAAGCCAAGCAACTTTCTGAACAGGCTATTGAAAAGCACAGGTCAGGTAATGGATACAAGAAACTGTTTTCATTTTGACAGGAATGAGTGTTTTAGTAAATCATTGTCAAAAAAGCCAAATTAAAATGACCATAAGTCAATGTTGACACTTTCAAGGAGGTAAATATTTTCTATAGGCACTGTCACTTATCTGACGTGGTGCTTTCAAGTAGCAGTATATTACTTTTTTGACCACATGGAGGCACAAAAATACAGCATTACACCAACATATTATGACCGTATAACAATGAGAGGACACATCTAGCAGACACAAAGCAACTTTAGCATTAATTTAGAGTCATATTTCTGGCCATCTGATCAATCTAATGTTAACATTCGCCCTCCTTATAGCTCTGTTTTTCCTCCACCAGCTCCTGACAGATATATTTGTCTGCTTAGATGCTAAATCATCAACTTTCTTCACCAGCTAGTCACTAACTGTCTCTCTCTCGGTTCTTTTTAGAATCTGTTAGCTCAAAAAAGCTGCCTGCTGAGACTGACAATGATAAAAACAAAACATTACAGTTGCAGACAGGGAATAAAATCAAAACAATGAGCTAAGAGATGCTAAATGCTCCCTAGAGTTGATTAGTCAAGTGATAGATCTTTATGGTCAACAGGCCACAGCTTTCACATGACACATGATCCACTGTATATATAAAAACACAGATTATAGCAGCTTTACATTCCCATTGCCCAACTCGTAAGCCTTTAAACCAGTCTAAACAATAACACGTATGTTTTTCCACTTCCAAAAGCAAAGTATATCTCAATTCAAAGTCTATTTGGCCACCTTATGTAAATATTATAAACACATATGAATATTTGAGATACTTTAGCTAGGAGTCAGACTAGCAAATTTACAGCCAAACCCACAATCCAGCCAAACACAAACTGTATCATAAAGCGCAGATGATGTGCAAACCTGGTGAACTTGTGGTTAAAGCAGACACCTTTAGGTTTAGAGAGAGTCCCGGAGAACCAGTTCGTCTTCTGTCCATCTCGCAGTTCCTCAGTGTCAGAGAGAAGCTCCCCTGATTCTGGACCGGCTGGGTGTCCGTCAATCTCAGAACCAGCGCCCCTCTCCCTTTGCTGTGGTACTCCACGGCCGTCTCCTTCTTCAAACACCGTGGCTCCGTGAGGTTTCCAAACTGGACGACCGCCTTGTGTTTGTCCGGGACCTCAAAGTACCACTCCATCACGTCGTCGTCGGGGAAACTGTCGGGGTAGTTCGGTGAGAGCAGCTCCGAGGACGAGGCCCCTTTCGCTAATGTCAGAGAAATTTTGGCAAGAGCTAAAAGAGAGGAAAATAAATGAAAGTGTGAACTTTGAAACACACACAAGAGAGTAGCTGTTCAGGGATGAGAACTGAAACTTACACTTGATTTCTTCCCCCACAGATGCATCAAACTGGTCATTTTGGAGCTTCTGGCCTGCTGGGACATCCAGAGAAAAGCTGCCCTGATTCAGTATCTGAGCGCTGCTGATAGTGCCCCTTCTGCAGTATTTCCCCAAGGCCACGTTCCCTGTAGCCTGCTGGGCTTCGAGGCTGTAGGTGTGTCTGTCAGGACATCTCTCAGACGGATTAATCTGTCTCAGACCCGTGTTGGCGAAGTCTAATTTGAAAGCATTGAGCCCTGAGGCCTTTAGATTCCAGGTGAACCTGCGGTTAAAATCCAGCAAAGGGAGGGAGCCGGAGTCAGTCTGGATGATGTGGCCGTTGCATGACTTTACGTTGCATTCTGAGGGGAAGAAAGGGCATTTATTATTTGGTAATTGCAACAAATAAATCCACATATACTTCCTGTTTTATTTACCACACAGTGATGCCGAGACTCACCTATATTTTTCACAATTTCCACGATGAATACATCTTGAGGTTTGGAGCAGTCAAACTCCAGTGCGACAGGATCATTGCTTTGCAGTGAAACAGAAGTGCTGCATCTTCTCCACCCCGTGCACACTTTGCAACCTTTACCCTGAGGATTGCTGATGCTGATGGTTGTGCCACGATCAGGAGTAACGGTTAACTTCTGGACTCCTGGTAAAAGAGCAGAGAGCTTGACAAGCTAATGACGAGAAATGGGATAAAACATGTCCAGTCCTGAGTGATGTTTGGAAATATCGCTGCTTGGAAATACTGAATGCAGATAATGCTGGTTAAGTATGCGGTTTTATTTGCTGGTAACAAAGTTTAAGTGACTAACTGCTGCCAGCCTGGCTTTACTCCTTCTATGACTAAACAGGCCTTTGCTGAGTAAACACACTTATGCTCACACACAACAGCACGTAATGCTGCTCCAATCAGCTCCCTGTTGTCACACATATCCTGGTTTCCACTCTATTTCCATACATATCCCTGAACAAAACAGACACAACCTATCATTTGACATGTCGCACATGAGATTTACTCCACAGATCTTTTGGAATTATCATCTCTTGTTGAATCAGCAACAGAAAAAAGTTCATTTCAGTCGCCTACAATAACAAAAACTTCACAATATCACCACTGATTAGCCTTAAAACGCTATTTTCTCACATTAAAGCCATCCCACTTTCAAATAAATAATTCACGAGGTCCCCTCATTTAATCTGAGGAACAATCGGTGTCAATATTTAAACAGCAGCTCCTCCACCTCTCCAACGTTTCAGGAAATCACTCCTGCTGGTTAACAATTACGCTTTAACTCACCAGAGACGGCGGAGACGGTGAATATAAGGAGTAAAAACCGTAGAGAGGCTCTTAATAAAAACATGCTGTCCCACGGGGTAGTTGTTTTTTTTTTTAACTGAGATCCTGAGAGAAATCGGCGGAGATCAGCGCACAGTTCATTTCTTCTTATCCAGAGTTGGAACCGTCGTGCGCCACATTTTTCTTCTGGATTTTACGCGAAGCTCAGCTCGGAGTTGTTCGGACGCAGCAGCTCCTTCCCTTCCTAATGCGAGAATGTGTGTCAGCAGCAAGGAAGGGTTGACCTCAGGTAAGACAAAGGCGTGGCCAGGACGGCCATTTTGCCAGGTACAAACTTCATCCGTGCGTAATAGTTTGAAAAAAATGCTGCTGTAAATAATAGCAATATATAAAGTTGTTTATAATAAAAAGTACAATTAAAATGCAGTTAAGGCTTAAAGATCAAACATAGTATGTACTAGATACTATATCGGATGATTACATGATGATTTCTAGTATGGAACTATTACAAGAATGTTTGTCATGTCTTCGTGGAGATGTTTCTTCTTAGATAATGATAAATTAAGCGATATGTGGCTTGTCTACAGGTTGAATTTACATATTACATCCTCTCTGACTGATTTTTTTATTTAAATATGTCCATTTTAAGGCTTGAATGTGGTGCAGTTGAAACTTTTCCAGCTTGTCAATATGTCAAACATTCAGAGAGCCCAGCAGGCGGTAAACAGTTTGCAGATAGATCAGGCTGATAAAGTCTCTCCTGCCTGAACTAGTCACAGTAATTTGCACTAGAAAGTCCTTCTAAGGTTCACGTATTTAGATAAGATCAGTAGAACTTTGAGAGGAGTCTATCTTATTTACACTGGTCAGTAAACACAGAAGAGGGACAGAGAGATGCTGTCACTTTCACTAATACACGCTGATACAGGTTTTGCAGAATTTGCATTGAATGAATTGGGTTGGATTAAACTGCCTGCCAGTATGTAAAGTACTTGGACCTGCTCCAGCATTAATATTCTGCTCAATCTATATGTGTGCATTAATAATTTAACACAGTGAACAGGGCTATATTAAGATATTAGAGTATTTTACTGATATGAATTGCAAAAAATTGTTGAATTATTAAATAACTAGAGCTTTGTTCAAAATACATTCTAAAAAAATCGGCTTTGGTTCAAAAATATTCATGCCGCAGTTTGTATCAATCTTTTTGAGCTATTACAACTTCTAATGAACTTATGTCCAAGCAACAACCTACATCTATTTAGGGGATTTTTCTTTTCTTTTTAAATCTACCATCAAAATTGTTATTAATTTCCAGTATTAACTGTTTAAAATTGTGCAGGCATTTTAAGATGAAGGAAACTAGAAATCCTGAACTTGAAGTTAAAAAAAAAAACATTAATTATCTCAGCTTTAAATTAATTTTAATTGAACTAACAGACATTTGAGGTTAAATTACACACAATATTAGGTTGATGCAACATTTTTATGTCAACCTAACCTATAGAAATGATGCTTGCAGCTGAAAAGGTTTATCTAAATCAGCAAATCAGATCATTATCTTGCAATCATGCATTTAATTAAGTCCTGGGAATAGTTCCCATGAGCTACTTTTTAGAGTTAAACTAAGTTTCACTACAATTATGTCCACAATTTACCAGCAAATTGAGCATAAACAGTGATGGATCCACAAAAGCTCGTCCTAAACATTGCAAATCATTATGTCAGAATCAATTTAACAGTGTGAGCTCAGAGTGTTATTCTAAAATAAGTCTGAAGTAAACTGATTAATGCTACAGAGAACAGGTCAGAGAGAATCTGATAGGCTACAGCCTGTAATCGATTTTTATTTCCATTTAAACCGTTGGAACATTTATACAAATAAACACTAATATTGAACCTGACAGTAGAAATCTAACAATATAAATATTGAAATTCTCTCTATATCAGTCATAAACAACATCTATTTGTCAGAATTTATTGGAAAAATCCCTATTACATTGACTTCTATATGAGCATGACTATAGGTTAGATACTGTATACTGGATGTGACGGCACAATTTACGCACCGTTTTCAGTGCAAAAGTCCTACACATGTGATAAGGCAAAAAACTTTCTATAAAGATTAAAAACTATACAAACACTGTTTAAATAGAGAAAAGTTTTGCACAGTTTACGCTGACATAATCTATAGGAAGGCCTACACGGGTATACAAAACACATTGGTCCCAGTATAGATTGGCTAGTAGAATAATCCTTCATACTTTACCTTGAGGAAGGATTCAAGAACACCCCAAACTAAAGCATCTGATCAAAAAGTTCTCCGCAATCATTCATTCATGTGAACAATTGAATGGCTACAATTATAGTATAGGCAGCACAGGCTATAATTATGATGATTATTTCAATTATCTCGGTCTCCTCTGCTCCATCCCATTAGGCAGAAATCCTGCAATGATCGGTACCGGCCATATGAGAGCAGCAACACTCCACACAATGATGACCAAAGTCATGAAACAAGCCACAAGTGTCGACTCGATGGGTTTTCTGTTCAGCCTCCAACTTTTGTCCCCCTTCAGCTCGTCGAGGCTGAAATCCACGCAGCAGAAAGTGACTTGATCCCCGCTCTGCTGGCCCCGCAGCCGGCCCTGACCGAACCTCCGGTACCGGGACATCCCGCAGCCGACGCACAGCCGCAGTTCCTGCTGACCCCCGGTGACCCCGAGGTGCTCGATGACAACCGGGGAGATCGCCCGGTTGAAGGAGGCGGAGAAAAAAGCCCTGCCGTGGTTGTTGGTGGTGTAGATGAGCACGTCGCACTGGAAGCCGAAGCTGCTGTCCCAGCGCGCCACCAGCGAGGTGGGCAGCAGCCGCTGGACGCTCACGTTGCACTGGGACAGAGTCTGCAGGGAGGAGGCGTCGGCCGAGGCGTCGCTCTCCTCCACGGACCTCTTGGAGAAGCGCACGTCCACCTCCAGGTTGGCCAGGAACCTGTTGGAGGAGTTGATGGGCGGCAGCAGCAGGTCATCGTCGCTCCATCCCTGGCATCGCGGGAGAAGTGCGGCCGCGGCGGTCAGAGCCAGCAGGAGAGTCGTGGAGTTGTTCAGCATGGCACAGGGCGCGTCTCTCCTGCTCGCATGGTGCTGTGACGATCCGCGGCGGACGGAGATGTGCAATGTTTGAAAACGCCAGTCGCTGGTGATTTTTAAAAACGCAGCTCCCCGCGGAGAGATTCAATTCCCTGCCCGCCCGGTAGAAATGGAAATGTCCAAAGCCTGTCACATGCGCGCGTCTCCCTCCTCCCTCCCTCTGGATGTTTTCCTCCCGTCTTGTTCTCCGAATGCTGTGGTCGCCGTACAGGAGGATCTGAGCTGCTGCTCCGAGCTCCACCGACTCTCTGCCACTTCAGGTGTGAGCGCAGAGACCAAAACACAGAGGAGCAGCGAGGGGAGCGTCTCCAGTGCGCAGGGACAGAAGACACATCTTCCAGTCAATAATACCGACTTGCACATGCTCAGTAAAACTTTCTCAATAGGCAAGATGCCCAAATAATGACAGTTTTGAAAAGAACATCCAGTACAGTCTTGGCCTGGCTGTCTGTTGGTACGAAACTGAATTCTTTCAACCAGTTTTTATCTGTGGAAAGGAAGATAGCTGACAGGTTGTAGTCAGATTGCAGAGAGAATCCTGTGTATGCAATCTGTAGTCAGTTTTTTTCTGTCCATCTCACATGAGCACAGCCACAACCAGGATTTTAGAAACACAGAGGTCAACAGGTCCCCTGGTGCAGCTTCATGTGTCCACTGGGGTCATTCTGATCACACGCTACAGAGAAATGCTCTAAGATTTGTTTTCATAGTTTACATTTGTCACATATTCAATATTTTTTTTGTAATGTCGCCTCACAATAGTGCATTGAAAAAAAACCTTGGACTTGTGATATGAGTACTTGTAAAATCCCATTTATAACCAGAAATGACACATTTTTCTGTGAACAAAACTGACTGTTGCAAATGCTGAAGGCTTCCAGAACAGAATTCTGCCGGGGATGCAGTGAATCCTTTGTCTAGGAATTATTTTGCTCGCTTACACTTAATCAAGTTTAAATATACTGAAACGAACATCGTGATCACTCAATGAATACACATTGTTTTAAGCTATTCTGTGTCAGTGTGTGCTGAATGGTTGGTGTCAGTCCATGAACATTTGCACCTTTGCAACATCGATCACATTACCCTGCACATAGAAAAATTTCTATTTCACTGTGGTGCCACATGAATGCATTCAATGTGCCTTATGAATATTTTGCACATTGAATTGACTCTGCATTGTCTTTTTTTTCTGCATGTCCAAGAATTTGTGCAAAATCACTACTTCTGCCTCATGGAAAGATCTGTGCTGTGTCAGTATTTTTCTACATGTAGAATAACCCTGTGCAATATTTTCCACTTTTTTGTAGAATATTGACAGTACATTTTTATATTTCTTGTCTATTTTTTATTTTTCTACTTATGTCCCTACATTTTTGCACTATCCCCTTCCCTGCTGTAACATTGCAAATTGCCCCACAGTTGGATTAATAGACTTATCTTATCTTGGTATCCAGAGGAAGAATCCTACTAACTCTTTCCACTATTGAAAGTTTCCGCTTATTTTGTGAAATATTCCAATACAACACAACAGACGTTTATGGTCTGTGAGTCAGAGCGAAATATCTCAACAGATGTTAAATGATTCACCATGAAATATTCTGCACACATTCAAGCCTCCTTCAGGATAAAATGAAATAACTTTGGTGATTCTCCTGCATTTCCTGCATCGTGACACGATGAGCTAAAAAAATTGTCACTTTGGATACGACCTCAGTGTCCTCAGAGGGTGCAACAGGTCATGTAAGATGTAAGGACAGATATACAGATGACCTGTTTTCTGCTGAGAATAATGCACGGCTTAATTTATTCTTCTTTATTCTATTTCTGTATGCTTAATGAGTATTTGTGGCTTTGATGTCAGCAAAGGCCACTAAACTGAGACACATGATGGGATCGCAGATTACAGCAACGTCATACCAATGACTTTGACTGATGTTTCATTTGATCTAAAAGATAAGAAGTTAATCTGCAACCTGTGCAGGAGAGATTACCTTCTGAACCTTTATTTATTCAGAACAGATTAAACAAATTCAGCCTGAATGATGGCCAATTCAATTCAGTTTTATGTAATTTATAGCAGTAGTATTAGTCATATCAAGGTGCTTCACACAGTAAGACTCTACAATATTATATTATAGAAAAAAAAAATCCAACAGTTCCCCTTGAATAAACTGGAGAAGAAATCTCCGGCAGAGCCAGGCTCATGGAAGGCAGACGTCTGCCTTGACCAGTCAGGGTGAGGGTGAAGGGTCACTGGAGCAGCAGGGGTGCTGGTGCCTTGCTCAAAAGCACCTCATCTTTTGAAAAAGTAAAAGCAAACGCTGGTCTCTCACTTCCTCACCAAGATTTGTCATATCAGCCCAGATTCTGCCCAAATGTCCGTGCATATGCTCATTCTCTTAAGTCATAATTCTTGGAAAGTGTTAAAAGTTCATTTGTCATTTGAAAGTATTTCCCTTCACTCACTCATAAGGCTCCCATATTGCTGGTGGTGTCACAGCTTTCTCTGCAACAATACAAGGCCATGTTTCAGACAAAATGTTCCCATGCAAAACACTATCATTCATGTGTCATCTTTTTAAAAATTCAGTCTTAAAAACAGCTATTCTGCACAATGTATACAAGACAAGCTACTATAGTTACCTGTAGTGACACATTGTAGGTGAGCAGAAAAGACTGTTAGCTCTATTCTGTAATGTAATTACATGACAGAACCTGCAATTCAACACACTGAGGTTCAAAAGTAATAGCTTCTGAGTGCTTATGATGAAGTCAGACTCTTGAATTCTTATATCACTTTGTTTTCTCTTTCAGATGCTTTCACTCCAAGTGTGTCATTTTCTAAACAGTCTGATAGAAATAGAGCAATTTCTCTCAGTGAGTTGCAAAGAATCTGGTTTGGTTGCAGTTGTTCAAAAAAATATAGATATATTGCATGTGTTTGTTTTAATTTCTTGTATGTTTATAGCATCTATTTAGACAAAGTTAAACCCAACAGCCCATAATCCCTCCACTTGTTTGTTCATCTGCTCTCCGCTCTGCAAGCTTTCTGTATGTTGTTTCTCTCGACCATATTGTGCACCCGGGAGGAAGCCAGACACATCAATAAACATGTGCTTCTGCTGTGCGGCAGCAGCAGGAGGTTTCGTACACGGTGTGCATCACCTGGCTGCAGCAACCGAAGCCGAAGAGGATACAATCACCCCCCTACCACTCCCCCGCCCTGCCCTCTCTGTGTTTTGGATCCAGACACTTTATCGCAAACAGCAAATCTGATTACAATTACAGCCGGGGACACAGCTGTGGATAATCTCAGTGTTGCAGGGCTCTAATGATAATTTAAATATTAGGACAAGTGGTTGAACACCTGGTCAGTTTTTGGCGAGGAGCTTGTGGGGTTGTGGCTGAGGCTCAAATCACACTGAATTCAAAAAAATGATGTTTATGCAACTCAGAGTTGAACTGGATTCAACCTGATGAGGCCACAACTGACCTTTCTCATCCTTTCACCCGTCAAAGCACGTTCAAATGATCCTTATTTCACACATAACTTTTGCGAAATGTTGTTGTATTTGTTCCACCATTCACTATTGAAGGTTTAATCTTTAAAAACATCCAGGTATGAATTGTGATATTTTGTATCTTTGTCTGTGGTGAGTGTGTGTGTTTATCTACAGTCTCAGAGTTGGTATGATATATGCATACCAACTGTTACAAAAATGCTGAGACTCACTCAAGTGAAAATCAAGGTTTTACCTTGTTAATATGCCCATATGATGTTTTTTATATGCTAGAAGGTATCATGACTGAGCTTTTTCGCCTGAAACCAATGAAAGTCTCAAAAGCACACGATTAAACCTTGGGGTTTGATACATAATAGACCCGAGGAACCAATTGGTTTTTAGTTTGAACATGAACATCACTCCCAGTATAGCTTAGAATAGTGTTCCAGCAGAGTCGTACAGTCTTTTGTAAGCAACTTTAATTTGATCAAAAATGATTTTCCCCACAACCTGCTGGCTGGTCTTCATCCAAACAACCCATAACACAAATAATGACTTATTTGTAATGCAATCCTTGCCACAGCAGCAACCCAACACTGAGTTGTAGCATTCTAATGCTGTCAGGCTTGTTGTTCCTTTGTCAGAAAATTACCCAGACTGATTATATTTTATCCATGTTTTAAGACTACAATGTGCACACTTACAATAAAAGTGGAAGTGCAGCAGTAAATTGTCAAGTAGACCTACACTTAATTCTAGAAAAAAGTTCTTCAGTTATTAGTGGTTTCTCCAGAAACCTCTTTGAATAGTTAAAGGTTGATCTAGGAACCCTGCAAGCCAGCAAAGTTCCTTGAATATGCCCAGGGTTCCTTGAGGTGCTCCTAATTCCTAGAGAGTAGGTGAGCTGCTGTACTAGAAGAAGAGACACTGTAGCCATTCTAAAGGTAGGAAGGGATGAGTTTTAAGGAGTTTAACTAACAACTGGACAGGGACATTAAACAATATAATACATCTAAACGCAACAGGATAAAAAATTAGATCTCTAATTAATCAAATCAACAGATATCTGACCCTTTCTGGACACTCAAGGCTTCATAAAGGTGCAGTCACTTTGTTTTCTACAGATGCTGCTCTCATCCTGAAGAGGCTGTAGATACCATCTCCATTTCTCAATCACTTAACCTTCCATGCATCCTGCCCCTGTGACCATTTTTTAAGGAGTGATATGGCATTGACAGGGGAATTAATTATGCTTTCTGCCTAATATCTTATATATAATGCATCAGAAGAAGATAATAAGCTATTGACAGAATGCGGTCATTGACCAGAAGCAAAATCGTGATGAATTATTCCGTTTCATCTCTGCTGGCTGGGAAACATGAATGCCACGTGTATGAATCACTTTCTTCTGTGCTGTTTAAATGGTGTAATTTGCTCTCGAAGGCCTGCCTCCATGTATTTGATGTGAGGGCCGGCTGAAGTGAAAGACGCTTTGGCCTCAATTTGCACCTGAAAGCACCTCGTCCTCTTGTCCTCTTTTTAATTACGACGGCGTATTTTGACTCAACCTTTCTGCTTTAAAACAATCATTTAGTTTGTTCCCTTCTTGTACACTCAGACATCTCTCTGGCAAACACTCCCACACGTTTCCAAATGCTGGTCCCTCTGCATCAGATACGCTCCAGACAATGTAGTGGCGAACTGAGCAATAAAATGTAAATGACTTTCGTGTTCATTAATTATGCTATAAAAATGTAAATTGCTTTGGAGACAAAAATGCAAATGGACTAAGATAAAAGTCTCTTCTGCTAAAGGAAATTGTGTGAAAGGTTCATTTTCTCAAAATGCATCTCTTTAGTCAGGAAACCAAACGGAAACTCCTGGCTGGCCTTTATCAGCTCCCTGTTGGATCAGATGCTGTTATCCAACCCACTGGCTCTCACACACAACCGACTTAATTAGAAGTTGAGGATTGGCTACATGCATCCCCATAGCCACAGTGTCAAAGCTCTTGTTTTATATCTGAGCCTGGTGAATCCCCCTGTCTGTCTGCTCTGGTCCTGTCACACCACCAATCACTTGCCAGGCCTTATCACCACGGCAACAAAACAGCGGTTTCCCTAGAAGCAGGGAAGTAGAGGGATGTCCGCTGACAAAGAAACACACAGCCTGTTTAGTTGGTAATAAGTATGAAAGTCATAACATCAATGTGAGTGTTGTCATGTGTTGTCAGAACTGCAGGAGATCAGAAAAGTTGCAAATATTCGTGTTGCGTTCGGGGGGAAAGCAATCCACAGGACAGATTATATCGCAGAGCTGCAGCAGAGAGTTTCCTCGTCTCTCATTCCTCCTCTGAAGAAGCAATTCTGGTCAGAGGCAGCCTGCTCAGGTGGGAAACACTGGTGATCTGCAAAGAGCTGGAGACAAACTGTGACATCGAGGCAGCACTGTAGCACAACACAGAAGTGGATGTGATATATCTGTTAAATTCAGGCTCTGAGCCTGAACACACTGAACATTTGAAACATAGTATACATCCTTTGTTTATTCATCTGGAGGAGTTTGTGAAAGCTGAATTTGGATTATCATAAAATTTTTAACAAAATGTTTTAAAGATGTGGACATTTCCAGAATGTGAAGGTCTAACAAAGGATGCTACTGAGTTGCATTATGGGAACTATCGTGCCCAGGATTTTTTGGATGTTTACATAGTCAAAGTCCATCCATCCATCCATCCATCCATCCAGCCATCCATCCATCCAGCCATCCATCCATCCATCCATCCATCCATCCAGCCATCCATCCAGCCATCCATAAAAAGTAAAGAAGCAAAAACTCCTTAAATATCCTAGCATGTTTTTTTTTAAGTGTTTTGTGATATTACTGGATTGTCATGCATTAACATATAAGCACTATTTTAATGTTGTAGTCGATCACTGTGGAGCTAAATTAAACACTAATTGACTGTTGGCTGATTGAATCCATAATTATGCATCATCATCTGTTTTAAATAAGGACTTTAATCTGAAACATAACTACTAAACATGAGTGCTTCAGTAGTTAGATATGTTATAATGATTTCATCGTTTTTAATAAGTGGACACAGGATTCTCTGTAAATGAGTACTGAGCGGACTATCCAGTAAATTTAATTGAACCAGCAGCAATTCAAATAAATGTAGAGAATAAAAAAATCTGTTTTTGACTCACCTGAGCTGTAGAAACAACTGTGCTTCAATTCTGTACTTTCAACTCATGTCGAAATATTAGGTACATACGCTGCACAATTTTATTCATAATATGATGTGATTTATTCCATTCAGAGTTTCATAAAGTCTCAATCTCACTGCGAGCTTTCTAATTTAGAGCAATTAAAATGCTCGTGAACACATAGAAATTAAATTCTAACTTGAGGACATAACAAGATGACAATTTAGGAACTCATTGTTTCCTGTCTTAATCAGATTCCCATCCCAGTTTCACTTTGTATGAGTGCATCTAGGAGGCTGCAGAGGGATCTGGGTCTGCACACGTTACGCACTAATTAGCAGCATTAATTACTAAGGAGAAACCAGGCAAAGTGGATGGGGACCCAGAGAGAGAGTTAACAAATGTGTAGTTTTGTTCAACTGCTTGTCTGTTGCAGAATCTGCATTTTAGCTCTCAGATGAGGAAAAAGTCACGAGGAAAATTAGAAAGATGGAGCTGGATGGTGGGAGCTCCCAGCAGATTGTTTTAGATCCTCCACCATGTTCTGTCTGAGGCCTTCCATGAGCGCAGGTAAGTGAAGGACACGTGAGGCCGTCGATGTGAAATAGGCCCTGAAAATAACATCACACTTATCAGGGCTTCCTGAACCTCGGTCAGCGGCGTGCGGAGACCCATCAGACTTCCTCCTCGTTGGCAGCTGAGATGGTGTGAGATTGCTTCTCAGTGGCACCACCGGCCCACTCCTCATCCAGGCGGATTGTGAATCACACACACCCGTAAAAGGTCACCTTGGACAGGTAAAGACAAGTCAGCCCCCGACTCCCCTCATCTGCTTTCCAGCGAACACTTTGCTGCTCCGGCGGCTCCGTGTGCTCGTTTGTCATCTGGTTCTCTGCTGGTGAAATGCAATCGTCCTCCAAAACAGGGAGCGAGCAGGTGATTACCGTGGGTTGTTTGTCACGGTGGGAACAAGGAGGCGGCTGTGGGTGGAAAAAAGAGGATGATTGGTTGCTTTCAAAAGTGATTTGTTTGAGAAACAACAGAAGGCCTGCTTGTACCTGGGACTCTATGTAGGTCCAACCAAATATAGCTCATTAAAGCACTTTGCCATGAAACTGAGGAACGATGCCATCAGTTTTTAAAAAGATGTTAATTAGGGAAAAATACAAAGAAGTGGAGCAGTGAGACAAAGCTGGCAACTGGAGAGAGGATGAGACTTTCACAGAGCTGAGTCCATGTTTTATTTCAGTGGGGTTTTTTCTCCACAGATTTCCAGCAATAAGCTGCCTTTGTTCACCCAGACGCTCCCTGAGGACACCGAGCCTCCATCTGCTGCTCTTATATGATACCTAACTATCATTTTTCCTACATATCACATTGCTGGAGGACCATTATTTTAAAAATATTAACCTAGAACAACCAAATATCATTCAGTACACTCCACATAACATTTAATGAGTTCTTATTCTATCAAGTGCATCACTTAAAGACCCTGTAAACACATTTTCTAGGTTTCCAATCAGGATTTTCCTTAATATTTTTGATACTGCACATTTTTATTTGATAGAGGCAGTAGAGATACAGGTCAGAAAGTGTAAAGAGAGTGTAAGGGGCTACAATATGCAATAATAAAGGTCCTCCACTGGATTAGAAAATTGCAGTTCTGTGCGATGCATCCTAATCAACAGGCCACCACATGCTCTGCAGGATTTTGTGGTATTTGAATCAAAATGTGTGTGACAGTTGTGATGTTGCCAGGCAACAGTTGAAGACAAACACTGTGATAAATACAGCCAAGTTCTAGCAGTAATGGACTGTTTTACCCCCCCAAAAAAGTAGTTGTGGATCTTAAAGATTAAAGACTCAATAATGGTGTATGTCTGCAATTTCACAAATTAGATTTGCAGCAACTACTGATTTCTACTACTGAGTTACTGTTAATATAGTGACAATGCTAGAGAAACAGAGTATATCATTGGAAAATCCAGTTGGAGTATTAAGCAGAAAGCCTCATATTTTACTGTTATTATTATAGGAACAAGAAAGAGAGTGAGAAGAAAATAAAACATGCTCAAGCAATAAATGACTCAAAAACAGTATACAGAGAGAAATTGTAGGAAGATACAAGAAATATCTTAATAAAGTTGGTGTGCAGAGTAGTGTGAAAGATGCCTAGTATGTAGAAATTGTAAAAATGTAAATAGTAAAATATCTATAGCATGTAGAGCCACCATTTCTTCAAGACACTTGGAGACCGCTGTACATATTAATTCCAGGTTTTATTATTTATAACTGTCATACTGCACAAGAGACATTCTGAGTTCTCTCTCCTTCTAGTCACGGTTGTGCTGTTTCCATAGAGGTGCAGAGCTTCATATTGCAGTGAAAAATGAACCCAGTGAGTGAAAATGGGACAAAAGCACCCAGAAACTGCTTGTTGTTCAGAGAGTTGACTCCTCACACCTTTGTGTTTTGTCATGTGGTCACAAACCTCTTAATCCATGCTGTGACATACAGTAAATTCACTGCAAGCCCTTACTCACAAAAACGCTTACTGGTCATGAGCATGTTCTGAACTACAGCTCAAACCTGTGTTTTCAGATGAGAAAAGGTAACATCGTGTTCGTGTTCAGATAGAAGCTCCTGTGATTGAATCCCTGGACTGCCTGCGGCCTTTTTCTGAGTGGAGTTTGTATGTTCTTCTTGTGCCTGCGTGGGTTTTTTTCTGGCTCCGGCTTCCTCCCACAGTCCAAAGACATGCATGAGATGTTAACTAATGATTCTAAATTGGCTGTAGGTGTGAGGATGCATGGTTGTCTGTCTTCTTTTTTGTTTGTATTAGACTGGCCACCTGTCAAAGTTGTCACCCTAAAGGCTCCAGCTGCCACACATGACCCTCCACAGGATAAACACATATAAAAAAATGGATGGATTTTCATATTCACACTGTCCTTCATGCTCAGCTGCTTTAAATCTGTTCTAAAGCAGAGCTACGGTCAATAGTTGCATTGACTCTAAGCAGGGAAGCATTTCAATAAATCCAGGCCAGGAAAAGAGCTTCTGTTGTCCTCATTGCACCTTTTCATCCATCATGTGGTTTTATATACACCGTGGTGATATTTTCCTCGTAAAACAGAGCAATAAACAAATTTTACGATCAAGCATTCACATGAAGCCGAGACGAAAGAGCATATTTTCCCCAAATTTCCAGGATTTCAGCGGAAAATTTTGCACAAACTGCCATTCAGCAGCACCTGCAGCCCTCAGTGACATACTGTAGTGGCGAGGAAGTGAGATTCATTTATCAGGGACCCTCTTTATCTGCAGACTGATCTGTGGCTGTATGAGGAGAGTTAGCGTCTCCACTGTGCCACAATTCCATTTCCCTCTCATTCCTCGTCTGCAGCCACATCCTGTTGTGCCCTGGGCAGAGGCGACCATTTAGCTCTGATATACGACTGCAGGCCGAAGCAAAGCCCCAGGTTTAGCTCACTGACGTCACAGAGGAATTTTCTTTATCTCCTGCTAATGATATCCTACCCTCCTTCTTCTCAATGACTCTCACTTCTTCCCTCGTTCAGCGCTTCAGTCTGCACGTTGGATCAAAGTTTAGAGTTCTTAGGAAAAAAAGACTGATGAGACGCTGCCTCCTCCTCATCATCACTGTCCTCCTCAGCGCCGCTCTGTGATGAAGATGAGAGTGAGTGGTGGTGCTTTCTCAGTCAGCAATCACTTTATGCTGGAAATTGGCATCAAAGAAATAGTGGTTCTCCGAGAAAATCACATGAAAGGCCCTCCTGAGGATACTGTAGTTGCAGAGCTGCTGGCAGAAAATGTGTGTCGTGGAATTACTTCACTCAGGTTTCTGCTTATATGGAGATGGATTTGAGTTTCATTACTTTGACTTGAGTTATGTATGACATGAGAAGATAAAGCAAGAAACAAGAAAGCTCAAAAAGCTTTTCTCTGTGGCCCTTCATGGCAGAGATCTTTTTAAAGTCTCTCTCTGGTCATTCATTAAACCCCTAAAACCTCCTCTCTGTGTATCAGTTACAAATTTAGAAGTTTTCTCCAGGAAATTAACCCCATCATGCCTTAAAGTGGCTTAAATGTAACGCGACACTGCTGCTTTAATGAGATTGTGCAGATCTATTATATCTCTGCTTCTCTTTCCACCCACATATCTGCCACTTGTTGCAGCTTCAGCACACCAGCTCACCCACCAGTCTGCTCAAACACTGTCACATATGAAACCCACCTCATATGAATATCATTTGTTGAGACTGCCATTGGTCAATTGCATCTTCGAGGTGGAACTAATCAGCCATAAAGTAGACTGATTGTAGTAGTACTGTAGTAAACATATATATAAGCAAGGTAAAAAACTCTATTTCTACTGGATGGGGCTCAGAAACTCACTGAACCCCAAAATTTGCTGGTTTGAAAGGCATGTTATCTTAAAAGAGCAAAAATGACAGAAATACAGCATTTATCAGAGCCAGAAACTTGTAAAAGCACAAGGAATTGACAGAATGTCAACCTTAAGTGAGTCATATAAAATTCAATTGAGAAATTTACCTAAACTCAGTTTGAAATGGTGATATCTTAAAAAATCACTTTATTCAATAATTCTCTTTTAAAATTTTCAGAATAAATACACAGTTTGCACCAGATCCTGAAAAGAAACTAAAATTTTTCCACTAAGAAGCCATGATTGATGTAGAAACTAGCAGTCATGTGACAAAAATTTACAGCATTTTCAGTTGAACTACAGGCAGTGTTTATACAGAGCAGGAAAATAATACATAATTGATCATTAAAATAAATGCAGCGTGGCTCTGAAACAGTATACATACATTCAGCATGGTGAAACATCTTTTTCTTTCTTGCTAACATAATTGCACAAGGGTTTTCTAAACATCAATTAGCCTTTCAACACCATTAGCTAACACAATGTAGCATTAGAACACAGGAGTGATGGTTGCTGAAACGCTTTCCAGCTAGAATAGTCATTTACCACATTAACAGTGTCTCGACTTTATTTCTATTTCTGATTAACTGAATGTTGTCTTTACAAATAAATGAATAAATATATATAAAACTAGAGAGAAATTAATTTTATATATATATATATATATATATATATATATATATATATATAGAGAGAGAGAGAGAGAGAGAGAGAGAGAGAGCAACACTGCGGTGTGTCATATTTTTACTGATTTATTTCTCGGTCAAAATATTGATTGAATATGAAATACTGATAATAATAACAACAAAAACAATAACAAAAACAATAACAATAATAATAACAATAACAATAATAATAATAATAATAATAATAATAATAATAATAATAATAATAATAATAATAATAATAATAATAATAATAATAATAATAATAATAATAACAATAACAATAACAATAACAATAACAATAACAATAATAATAATAATAATAATAATAATAATAATAATAATAATAATAATAATAATAATAATGCCAAAAATATTTTTAAAAATGTTGCAATCATCGGGTAAAAATTTAATTTAATAAAAACATTTCTAAGCCCCCAGTGTGTTAATATCCCAACTCCTCAGCCACAGACACAAGTTTGTCTTTGTCCACGCCCGCCGTGTTGATAAAGGTTATTCAAATCCAAGATGTCGGCGCCTACAGTGTTGTCGTGATGCAGGGAAGCAGGTCATTTACAGCGTTTTTCTAAGCGGGACGTGACACTTCTGACATGGGCTACTGGTCTCATGTGTTTGCAACAATAACGCGGAAACAACACACCTGGAATTAAAACCGTAAGTAGCTTTTAAAAAGACGTTTTTATCGTTTTACAGCCTCAACTTCATCCTTCAGTGTGACACTGAACCAGTTCAACAGGAAACACGATGTTAAATAAAGTAGCTGTTCAAGCACCAGGTGATGTTATTAGGAGTAGCAGAAGTTCTGCTGTGTGGATAAACCGGCGGATGTAATATGAATGAAGTAAGTGACACTGTAACGTAAACGGTTTAAAATATGCTGTAAAACCTGCATAACGTTACAGTACAGTGGATTATGTGCTGAAACAGTTAAGAAGGAAATTACTTTATGTGTAGTTTGACATGATTCACACGTCTAAATATTGCATTTAGACTAAAAAATATATCTTTAATTTACTGTCACTTATATCTCTTATTACATTTATTAATTTAAATGCTCTGTTTACTGTTTTTTTAGTTTCTGTCTTGTGCTGCAGTGATTGAGCTGGAAATGAATATTAACAACAACTGAAATACGCAATTATTAACGGGGGCTGAACAAACATACAAAAATAATCATGTTATGTTTAGATAGATAGATAGATAGATTAAACCTTTATTGATACTGTAGCAGCAAAATTTTTGATGTTACAGCAGCAAATAGAAAAAGCAGTAAAAAGAAAAGAGCAGCACACAGTGCACACAGTGCACACAGTGCACACAGTGCACAGGGTGCCCAGATATAAATAGATACTTTCTCCCTCTAGAAGAAATATAAATGATTACAAAAAAAATTCAGGTAGTGGTGGAACTGAAGTACTGGGAGAAAGCTTGATTGTACAGTCAGTTTATCATATTGCCATTATTTTTCATTAATTCGTTAAGTCAGTGATTGGTTATTTTAGCTGTGTTCTGTACCAAAAAACATGCTCCCTTAAGTCTGGAGAATATGATACGTAGGCCAGGGCATCTCTGTAGCATCATAATGCTTAATTTATAGTAATGAGTTGTGATGCCTTACACTTAAAAAAAAAAAAAATTGCAGTGCCTGTGGTCTGGATATTGCACTTAACTGTATTGCAATTTTGATAATGTTTCAATGTACCAAGCTAATTACCAGCTTGGTACATTGAAACATTATCAAAATTGCAATACGGTATAGATGTGCATTTATGCTGTGATATTTTGGTGATAGCTTTTGGTGTTTTGGGAAGGTATTTATCAAATATTTGAGAATGAATTAATAGCAACAGGAGTATTTCTTGGACACTTTGAATGTAGTTTTGTGGTGCTATGGAGATGTGTCATTCGTCATTCCTGAAATGAAGGAATATCACATTATGTAAATTTAGCACAGTTTTCTAAATGTTTTTTTCTCTGTGGAAAAGAAATGCGAAAATGACAGTTCTCACTCCTTGATCACAAATTAAATATTTGTTATTTCTGAAAATTACATTCAGATTTTTTTCTTCTTTGCATATCCTTCAGTCTTCATTTGTTGTTTAGTTCACCCAAAATTCAAGACATTATCTAATCACATCTTAATTTTCAGATTTTTATCAATTTAAGCTGGTCAGCTTTCCAGGAATTTAGCTTTAAGAAAATAAAAAATGTAAAAAAAAAAAATTCTAATATTTAACAAATGTACACTACTGGTCAGAAGATTTATACCACACCAATTTTTCCAGTTTTTTATTGGAAATTATGCATGTTAATGACTCATTGTACCCTGAATTGAAAGCATAGAACAATTAAACAGATGAAGTTAAAAACATCAATTTAGAAACCAAAATGTATTCTAAACTTTTGACTCATCAAAGTAGCCACATTTGGCAGATATAACAGCTGAACACACTCGGGACAGTCTTTCAACAATGGAAATCAAATATTCTTCAGAAAGTTCTTCCCAACTCTGTAGCAGAAGTTTCCATTAATGTGTGGTTCTTGTAGGTTGCTTTGCTTTCACTTCTGTCCAGTTCATCCCAAACCAGCTCCACAGGGTTTAAGTCTGGAGACTGTACTGCCACTCCATGTTTTCAAGCTTATCATCTTGTTCTTTTTTCCTAAGGTAGTTCTGGCAGAGCTTGGACTGATGTTTTGGGTCATTATCTTGCTGTAGGATGAACCTCTGACCAACTAGGAACATACCAGAGGGTACTGCATGGTGCTGCAGAATGCTGTGGTTGCTGTTTTGGTTCAAGGTTCCTCTCACTCTGGATCCAGTTAAACAGCCCCAGACCATCATGCTTCCTCCTCCATGTTTGACAGTTGATGTCACACACTGAGGAATCATCCTTTCTCCTACTCGACCATGTTGGTGGTGTTTCATGGTCCAGACAAGCCTCTTTTTCTTATTCTAACGTCTTAGCGATGGCTTTCTTGCTGCAATTAGACCTGTCAAACCTGCAACTCCAAGTCTTCTCTTCACAGCTGAAACTGAGACTTCTTACTACAACCGCTATTAAGCTGTGCTTGAAGATGTTGTCCTGTGAGCTGCCTGTCACCAAGCTGTTGACTCTCAGAAACTTGTCTTCTGATTCTGTTGTGGCTTTGGGTCTTCCAGACCTCTTCCTGTCAGAGTTTCTCCCAGTTTCTGAGCCTTTTGATGGTGAAGAAAACTGTGCTCACTGATACCTTGACTTTCTTCACAATTTCTCTGAAGGAAACACCTACATTTTTAAGTGTTATGATGGTCTGTCTCTCTTCTATTGTCAGTTGCCTTTTCCTCACACACTACTTTCTGCAGTTCAACACTCTTCAAATAATGCTCTCGAGGGTATGGTGCCACGCTGTGTTCCAACACTACTTTTATGCAGACAGAGTGGGTTGTAAGTAATCAAGAAACACCTGTAGGATTTGGTAGCACCAACTTTCAAGGACTGATCAACCTCCATTGCTGCAGAACAGCTTTAAATTGTTAACCCATCTTCTTCCCTGAAAAAAAGTGTAATTTATGTGTAATTCTGAAGTGTGTTTTTCAGTTTTGGGTAACTTTACCTTTTTTTTAACCTGTTTTTTAAGCTGTTCACCACTTACCTTTATACCATTTCAAGC
The DNA here is from genome assembly GCF_022539595.1 of Amphiprion ocellaris. Classification (NCBI taxonomy): domain Eukaryota; kingdom Metazoa; phylum Chordata; class Actinopteri; family Pomacentridae; genus Amphiprion; species Amphiprion ocellaris. The sequence goes on from NC_072774.1 coordinate 10,294,169, forward strand.
TATTCATTGGACTTGAACTACTCGAATTTCAATAAAAAACAGGAAAAACTGGCACGTTCTAAAACTTTTGACTGGTAGTGTATTTCCACAAAATAGAAAGTACTTTGCCCAAATTAAAAATATATATTACAGTGATCACAATTGGTGTTTTAGGACGTAAATATGGGATTAAAGGATATGTAAACATGGATAGGTATTTGACCAACACTTGAACCCATCTTTTGATCTTATTGCCAAAAACACTTTTCAATTGATTCCCAAAGCAGTGAGCCTTAAACATGATAATTACACTAACATCTGATCAAGCACAGTCTTCCTCTGCTGATGCAGAATGTGCAACTGAGTCAGGGGCTGTTTGCAGAAGTTTTCAGTCACTCTTCAAAGGAGACACCCGAATGGACGAGCCCAGTCACCATAGAAACATTATCTCAGTCTCTCGCCTCAGCCCACTCACTCACACCAGCAGAGATGCACAGAGGCTCGAGTGCTCGGCTCTCCCAGCCTCAGCCTGAGGGAGGAGTGTTGGCTGCTGTGGTGCTTAGTTTATACTCGAGAGAATTTGGTGAAAAAAAAAACATTCCCACAAGCAGGTGGGTGGAGGAGAGGACGCTTTTTTAACTCTCATTTTGGTTGACAAAGCTGAGTTATCCCCAAGAGATTCATCCTCACTGCAAGCGCTTGAAAAACTCCTGTTTTCCTAAAGTCTAGGCTAAAGAATCTGCAGTGGTATTACAAAAAACATATTTCTGATCATTTTTACCAAGTTGTTTGACCGTTTGAGCTCTCTCTAGTATAGTATATTATATGATATAGTAGTATATCTCTATAGTAGTCTTGTATTTTCAAAACATTACAGAATATAGGATAACCTTTTCACAGATTCCTCCACAGCTTTTACATAAACAGCCATAATTTTTATTTACCTCATTTACATCTTTATCTCAGTGTGGTGTCGGAGAATGCACATTATCACTTCTTCTCTTCTTGATCTACAAAGGTCTCGCTGTCTGAGATCCAGATGCGTCACTGCTGTGAAAATATTCTCCTGACAGGGCAGGTTAGCAGCACTTGTCCTCCACTGCCAAGGATGCAGAGACTGTATGAATGTCTCAGGTTTCCTTGGAAACTGTGTTTATATACATGCCTGTGTGTGTGGTTGTGTTGTGTAAAATCAAATTTAGGTCAAATGGACTTTTTTTTTTCTCACATGCAGTTGACTGTCTGACCTACATTAAGCCCCGGGGATGTTTAGCCTCCCATTAAAGACAATTAAACTCTTCTGAAAGATCCACAGAAAATTGTTTTTTATTCTTTCAGGCTGTTGTGGGACAAATTTTAAATTATTATCCAGAAAAATCCTTTTACTGACATTTCGCTATACTAGAATTTTGTTCTTTTGAACTACAAGTAATTAACAAACTTGAAAAAAGTCCAAACCTGAGGCAGAAGGTGCACTTAACCCCCTGTAGCGCTACAGCAAAGTCTACAACTTCAGGGCAGATTTATAGTCAAGACATCAGTGTGTCATTTCAAGTCTGTTTACTGCGATTATCACTCTTTCATCTGAGCAGGCGGGTGGCTTTAATAAGAACAACCTGTCCAGAGTTTCATGGCGAGGCAGAGCCAGAATCACATTGTGCTGAATAAACCTCTTATTTCACAAACTCCTGCTGTTGTGTGAGTGACGTGGTGTGAAGAACACAGACTGTGAAACAGCAGCAGTGAGGAAAAAAAATCACTCCGGGAGGCTGCAGAGCAAAACCGTCACTCAGTCTGTTCACAAGAAGTGGACTCGTGTGCTGCTCCGTCATGTCGATCCAAACCATCTGATCCCATATGTCCTGACTGGACTGAACTTTTTCATATGTTTTACACCATTTCTCAGCTGTATCACTCTTGTGGACAGCAGTTTTGTTTTGTAAAATAATAATGAAGGAAAAGTTTTAAAATTTCTTTTTGACTTTAGAACTTTTGTACTCCAAGTATTTTGTCAAATGTGTGAAAAGACAGACACTTCTTAAATATATGAACATTTTTACTTACTGTAATACCAAAAATCATACATACCCATGGCAAGTTTTAGGTTTATAGTGAATTTTTACTCAACCAAAATGATTTTCTTGTTGGAAATGACATAACCAAATTGTGAAGTATGTATTTTTTGTTACCTAAAGTAAATTTACCACAGTTGCCATATCCAAAATTATTCATTCTTAGATCAAACGGTTCTTATATTTGTTATCAAGCTTTCAACATGTCTCCACTGGGATTTTGTTCCTCTTTGTGTTGTTTTCCAGGTCTTTGACATTGAAGGCTTCTTTGATCTGTAGTTTCCTTCACAGATTCTTAGTGGGACTCAGATCTTGACTCCCAAAATGTTGGTATTGTTTTCTGCTAACTATTTCTTGGCCACTTTGACTGTATGTTTGAGATAGTTGTCTTGTTGGAAGGTCCAGTGCTGCCCAAGGACAAGTTCTGCAGACTGTCTGTTTTCCTCCACAGTCTTAATGTCATCCTCTCTACTCATGATGCTGTTTACTTTGACAAGGCTTCCTAGTTAAATGACTGAAAAACATCCCGTAAACATCACATTCTTACCACAATGTTTGGCCGTGGTGATGGTGTTCTTGGGGCTTGAATGCTTCTCCTTTCTTTTGCCGAAATCAAAGCGGCATCTCAGTGTCCAAACAACTCGGTTTTCATGTCCTTGAACCACAGCATTGATCATCATAAGCTTTCCTCTTTGTCCAAGTGAGCTTTTACAAACACTAGGTGAGCTTTTGTGTGGCTGTTTTGGAGAAGCGGAGTCGTCCTTGGTGGGCATCCATGGAGACCAGCCTTGTCCACTGGAGTGGGCCATGACTTGCAAATGAATAGAAAACTACTGCATCAACTGTTCTCACTTCAGAAAGCATCAGAATGCTCTGGAACATGACGTTGGAAATATAAGCACCATGTGGGGTGCTATAGAAGCTAGGGTTTTAATAGGTTTGGACATGGGATTTTTGGTAAAAAAGAAAAAACTTAAATATATCATTCACATCTCAAAAGAATACCACTTTTAGCCTGGAGAAAGCTAATGGTGAAATGAAAATTCACTCTAAATCAAAAGTTGGCATCAGTGTGAATAATTTGTGCTTAACTGTAAGTGGTTTGATTGAAATTTGTATGGATTCTGTGATGGAATCTTTCATATTTACTGCTTCTGTGGTTAGAAATCAGCTATATACTATGTTAATGTGTTTCATGTTCTTTTCAGTATGCATGTCAGAAGGTTAATTTCACCTCGGTATGCAGGGACCATTAGATCAAAGTTGCTCTTTGCTCCTGTGAAGCACTCTGGTTTCATGCTCCTCTTGTGCTGTTACACTTGTAAATTAGAAACCTGCATCTGTCTGCATGAAAGGAGAAACAATAAACAGTCAAACTTCTTATTGAGAGCTGGCATTGTATGAAGGTTCTTTGTCCTAGATCTGTTTTTTTACCTTTTACCACTGGTGAGAGATAAGAGACACTGACCCGCCTATAAAGTTTAGGTTATTTTCTTCTAAAGACCTGAGTCCTGTGTGCATATGTACGGTATAATGCAATAATAAATTCATTTTTTTGAAATGTTCCCTCGGATTTGTGTTTGAAACAGCCTTAGCCTTACCAATATCAAATTCGACATCATTCTATTGTAGAGCTTTTCAGAGAAAAAGTCAGCTGCACTGTCACAAACCTGTTTTTAGTGGAAACTTTGGTCATAATTAGTACCATGACAGTTATGTTGTTCATATTACCAAAAGAAATAGTTTAAGTTTTTGTTTTACAAGCATAGAAAATTAAAAGAAGAACATTTGCTTTGTTGACTAACATTAGTTACTTTTTCTGTACTGTTTGTAAACGCTCCAAAATCCAAACTTATTCGATTTACTGTGATATAAAAAAAAAGCAAAAATTAGTAAATCTTCACATTTTGCAGGATAGATTTTGCTGATTTCAGTTGGTTTAATAAATTTAATCTTGTTAATGAACTCACCTTTTCAGCACTTCGTTGGTTAGATGATTTTCTGTGTGATTTTTGCCCACATTTGCCCGTTTTCTGCACTTTTAAAGTAACATCGACACCTGTAGAATCCAAATCTCAGTATTTTCCCAGCTTGTCAACACTCCTATCACCTGCCTGTCAGTTTACTATGTCTGTCCCTGTTTTAGGAAACACAATCATGCAGGTGTCCGTGAGAAGGCTGGTTCTGTATCCCCTGTGTGCAGCCCGGTCCAGCCTGAGCAGGGCTGCTCTCCTGAGGCCGGTGCTTCGCCTCCTGTCGCCCAGCGCTCGCACCCTGTTCAGCGATACAGGAATCTGGGAGAAAGACTATCGAACTGAGACCAGACGCAAGGTGGAGGAATGGTGGCACCCACGGATTATGGCGCAATGGCAGAAGGATGCACTCGAGGAGGTAAAAGGAGCTTAAATGCATGAATTCATACAGTCTCTAACCTGCTGACAACATGATAATGTGGAAAAAACTGACTCCAGTTGATCAAGCAACTCTCAGAGTATGTTTACGTAGTCTATCAGGTGTTATCTGGTTTGTGAAGTTTGAGGTTTAGAAATTTGTGATTGGAAACCTGTATGAGGTGCCACAGCACCCATGTTTCTATTGGAGTCCTCCAGTTAGGATATCAGTTTCTCAAACGTGGGATAAGTACTTATTCAGGTTCCTAAAATCAATATATAATACAGCTGTGCTCATAAGTTTGCATGCCCTGGCAGAGTTTGTAAAATATGTACCATTCTTTCCTGAAAACATGAATGATCAGAGCAAATACAGTTGCATGATAATCCATATCTTTGTCTGACCACAAACCTTAAATGAAAGAAATGTTTTTCTATGATCAATCATATTTTCTAAAAAAAAAAAAAAAAAAAAGGACAGTATTTCACAAATTTTGACACCTGTAGCACCTTATTCAGGTTTCTAATCACAAATTTTGAAACCTCAAGATTAATGTGCAGTTTTTTTTTAGCATGCATGTAATGGCAAACAACTACCAGCCATGTGTAGTGGAGCAATAGCATCCTTAGCAAAGAGTGAAGTCACACTCTCTTTGTATGTGTTGTAATCTGAGCTTTGCCACATGTTTGTGCATGTTTTTGTATGATGGTGCACGATAATGCATGCGAGTCCCTTCCTTTGAAGCTGTCGGCCCTGCCTACGTTTATTAACAGGGAATGACCTCCTACACCGCATTGGAAAAGCAAAAGTGCAGTCCAACGTTCAGCGAAGGTCCTAAAAATCCTCTCAAATTAAAAATTAAGTATTTCATTTATGCTATTTACCTAATTTCTGATGTTCACTTTGCAATATGAAACGGAGAAAAGCAGCAAACCCTTACATCTGTGAAACTGAAACCACAAAATGTTTGACTTTTCTATTTAAGGAATGACGTTGACAGTTATCGAAAGAGCTGAAAATTTGTCTTCTGTTGCTTTTCATATTGCAAAAAAGACATTGTCAGCTGTTGAGGTACATCAGTAGGTACAGAAACTACATACTGAGAAATCAGTACATATCTGCTCTGATACAAATCACCAGGTTCCTCAAACTCCATGTAAAGGTCATATCTTAAAACCTGTGCACATATCTGTATTTGTGCACATATTCTGCTATGTAATAAGCAAAAGTGCTAGGTTTTAGATCTTTTTTGCTTACTACAAGAACAGCTGTTAGTGCTGCTGAAGGAGGAATGGTTGCATAGACCAACAGACCATTTTATCAACAGACATTTTGACCTGTTATTGCAGGAAAAGTAGAGATGTAATTGATAATATTATGAACGATGTGCGACTTGTGTATGCCGGTTCATTGGTTTACTGGGACACTGGAATTGAGCTGCTGTTAATGAAATTTGTTTCACCTATGCCTTTCCTGCTGTGACAAGTCAAAACATCTGCTGTGAAAAAGCTCTATTCTTGGTCAAGTGTACTCCTGGTAACAACATAGTCTGCAGGGAGAATTCATGTCTGGACAAGTCTGAACATGTAAAGTACACCCCTATACAAAATCATTTAACTGTCAAATCAATAAAAATCACTTCTTAATAATTGTTCTTATTTTATTCCTCTTATGAACAGTTAAAAATAAAATCTATATTGAAAATAAAGGCCCCGATGTAGAAACTAAATGCAACATAAGTGACTACACCTGTGATCACTGTAACTAAATAAATATGAGTACACCTGTGGTTTCCCATGAGCCTAACTGCATGAATGCGCTTAATAAATGAGCTGTGAACGCGAGAACTTACTGAGTTTTGAACCCATGGGATGTGTCAGACTGCATCAGGGCTTCACATTGAAAAGAATTACCAGAGGAAATGAAAAATCTAACAGTGACACTATAAAAAGATGGGCGAGGATACAGGAACATTGGTCACTAACTGAAAATCAGTGGAAACAGCATTCCAGAGGAATAGAATGAGTCAGAATACCACTAATCAGAGCTGCGGTGGCTCAGAAAATGATGCCACGGACAATCCACTACTTTTACAGTCCAGCTATGAAAAAGTGATTTTGAAAGTGTTTCAGACTTGGCTTAGTTGTTGTCAATTCAAATCAGAGTGTCTGTGACAGCCTAGACAGTGTGAAGGACATTACATAACATCAACATCGCTAGACAGTGTCTAAGAAGAGAATACCTTGTTTGCCTTTTGGTATAAAACTTCCAGATGAAGCCGGATGAATGCCAGGATCACATTCTTTGGTCAGATAAGACGATGATGAACTTGTTTGGTTGAGATGAGACCCAGCATTGGTGACATGAACCTGCCCAGGACTGCCACAGTGAATGCATAGTCCTTACAGTGAATCACAGAGGTGGGAGTGTCCTAAATATAACTTCAAGTCTGTAGAAGCTTGTAGAAGAAGAATATTTCAGTATAGTAACGATCGAAAACACTCACACAACTGTTCCTAAAGCAGGAAAAGTGAAAGCTGTGAATGTGACCTAGTATGTTTCCTGACATGAATCCAACAGAACGCATTTAATGTAGTTTAAAGAAAAGATAGAACAACACAACCTTCAGAAATTTGTGCAACACTGGTGTCCTTCATGCTGACAAGGACTGAGTTATAAGAAATAAAGGGGAGAAAAAATGACGGATTTGAAATTCAGTAGTTAAGTGTGCACAGACTTTTGTTGCATTTAGTTGCTGTATTTTTGATATAGTAAATCTAGACTGTTTTACATGAAAATATGTAAATACCTTACTGTTCAACTTAGAAGTAATCAGATTACTGTAAAGTGATCGAATTTAGAATCATCTGACTAATATTGTAGTACTTACTTCTCTTGTATACTGTGTACATCCAAGCCACCTTTAGCCATTTTCTTTTCTTTTTTTGTGGATTAATGGATTAATCTGTTGTTATGCGTCCGTCCAAATGATCCTCTCTGCAATTACTGGTACCGGCTCATCTCCGAGTCAGAGCTCCGGCTGATTATAAGTCCTAATGGTCTGAGCGTGTGGTCGTCTGCGACCGTCTGACAGTGATTAAGTACATTTATGTCAGGACCTCGGTCCTAATTAATTTATTGAAAAATTCATGACTCAGGTTTCCTGTAATCACGTATGGCTGGGTGTAACAGCCACTTACTGTGCTGCCATGGTAACAGTGTTGTGACTGTAAGCCATCCATAATCTGCAACCATTTAGATTCTGACACTATAATCAGCCGCTGTTAGAGCCTCATACAGTAATACAGCAGAAGTCAGTGGCTGCTGCAGCTCTGGATGTGATGGGTTATTATTCCTGTCCTGACCTCATCACTTTAATGTAGCCTCTTTTATACACGACTCATTCAGAAACCAGACGGATAATGGAGAGGAGAACTTTACACTTCCCTCTTCTGTTGTGGTCTCGCAGGATTAAAATCAAGCTTTATGATCTTTATGAAAAGATCATAAATCAAGCTTTATGATCTTTTCATACAGCTGTGTACATTATCATAACAGGCTCTTGTTTCTTGTCTCAGAGTGCCAACAGGAAGAAGTTTTATGTCCTCTCCATGTTTCCGTACCCGTCGGGGCGACTGCATATGGGCCATGTGCGAGTGTATACCATCAGTGACACCATCGGCCACTTCCAGAGAATGAGAGGCCATCAGGTATGTGTGCTTTTAGTAAATGTGTTTTCACCGATCCTACTGTCCTCCCTAAAACAAGCAAGGTCGGCACAGTCTGCTCCCCCAGCAGCTGAATTCCATTTTGCTGCTCCGTGTTCCAGGGAGCTGCTGTTGTGCATTAAAAGTCATTGTCTTACCAGGACACATAGAAGAGAACCAGTGTTGTTAGTAACACCTGCGTGAAGACGCTCTAAACTAATTTAAATATTCATCACGGTACTAATGGAAAACTCATGAGACTAAAAGTGGACAGCTTTTTTCGAATTTAATTGCTGCTTTTTGGAGTGATGACTCTCTGATGTAAAATGTGAGGTCAAGAGCTGACAAACAGGAATTGGAGAATTTTCACCAGTAGTATCGCAAGTTTAAGAATTGTTTTCCAGACTTAAGAAATACATAACTTCTGACAGCAGGTGTCTGTCTCCAAGAATGAGTCAATTATGACTCAAAGCTTTTAACTTTTATTGTACGCCTGGGTTTCGTTTATTGTTTATCTTCCTCTCGCCACAAGTCTCTTTCTGTGGCTTAACTGTCCCTGTTTTTGTTCTGACACACAATATGCTAAAATGGCTCTTATTCCAACAACAAAAACTTACAAAGGATGTGCCACCCTCAAAGTATTTTGACGTGCATATTTATTTTAGCGAACTGCCATTATTGTGAGACATGCACTTTCCTGTTGAGGTTAATTTGATTTGGCTCTTGTTGAAGTCCATGTAAAGCATAAAAAAATGTCTTCTGACTTTGTCACAAACTGATATAAAGCACAAAGGGAAATTTGAATGAATGAAAAATTGGCAAGTGTATAAAATTACATCTCAAAGAATGGAACAAATAACACACTTTCTTTTGAAAAGGTGATGGCGACACGCTGAGGACACTGATTGACAGCCTTCACACAGAACAGATGAACCGTACTAATCATGCAAACTGACCTGAGCGTGTGAAATCCACAGATGATAATGCAATCGAGTTTTTAAGGTGTTACCCTGAACACAAGTATGATTTAAAAAAAACTGTGGAAGAAATTATCTAACTTCACAATCCAGCACAACATGATTCACAAGTTTTCAGCATTTTAAAAAACTACACAAATATGATTTCCTTTACACAAACTGTAGTAATGTTTAGGGCCGTAATCAACTAAAGAATATCTTGGTTGCCTGAATTCGTACCAACTCTTCAACCAATCAATTGGCCACAGGTAAAAAAAATAAACACCTACATGTTGTTTCTAGATGAGCTAAAAAGGCCACAGTGCACTGAGTTCACTTTACCTTCTAGCTCTATTAGCCTACATGAAATATAAATGAGCACATGAAGCTGGTATTTGCAGAATAATAAGCAGACACGGAGCGGAACAGCATGCACCATATTCACATGATTTTTTGAAAGAGAACTATATCAGCTGTTGATTCCAGCACAAGAACTATTAAGGAATATTATGTAGACAAGTTAGCTGCAGTTTTTAGATGTTCTTCCATTTTCTTTGTTGAGCTGTGATGTGGAAACTGCTGTTTTTGTCCGTCCTTTTGAACAAAATTCAACCACAATGATGGCATCTTTGACATGGTGTCAGTTAGTTTGGAGCTGATTCCATGTAAACGCTAAATAAGTTGAAATGTAGCAGTCTGAATTGGGGTTTTGAAAGAATAAGTGTTTTCTCAGGTAATCTGTTCCTCCTGCCACCAATAATAATGGACAATTAATCCTGGAAGAGTATGGATGTTGGGCTTTTCTTATTATAAAAGTAACACCAGTGATTGGTGGTTGAATGACACCGTATGACACAGTTGACTTGGATGCCCCAGCCTTAATAATGCCACTGGTAAACCATGAAATACAAGAACAGTGAGTCTGCCTATTATTTACATCTCTGTTGTGTGTGCATCAGTTCTTTCAGAATATGAGTAATATCAGCTATGATTACATTTCTGCACTCTTGTTTGCATTATCTGTCTGGACTGTGACGCTTCATATCTGTTTACACGCGTTATACAGTGTAAATAATATGGTGTGCTAACTATCGCGTTAATACGAGCACCACTAGACGCAGAACAATACTTCCCTACACTACTTTCTTTCAATTAGATGGCCAAAGTTTACGCTTCCCTGAGAGCGTGTAATTAAATTCTTCTTTATTTGTTGTACATGAGCTTGCATTTCTGCTGTATGGCTCTCTGCCAGCTTCCTTTAGGAAGTTAATACAGTGCTCATTTAAACGCTGCACTCAGCCGCCAGTTCATTAGGTAAATCTAAATAAGACTAATTCAGTAATTCCTATCTTCATGAAAGTTATAATGATCAAATTTAATCCGAGCATTTTGCCTCTGCAAGTAGGCTACCGTATGAGGACTGTTGAGTGAATAAAAGCACATATTTTTCTCAATTTCTAAGCCACACAATATCCCATTATCATGGTTCTGATATCGCCAGAATGGAGACGATCTCCCCTGCACAATTTTGACAACATATCTCCACTGTCAGCATTTTGTAGTGAAATGTATGTTAAAATATAACAATTTCCTGGCACGTGAGTATTTCTTCCTTGAATTAAAGGCTAATTTTAAAAAAATCTGCAAGTCTTATCATATTGAATAATGGCAGATCTTGATAGCCTGGACTGTACAGACTGTATAATGACCAATAGTAAGACCGAGATAAAAGCTTCAAAGTAAAGGTAGTGAAATTACCTTGAAAATTGTCAGGGCTCACAGGGTGAACGGTTTGTGAAATAAACTCAGAATAAAAGCAAGGAGATGTTTTCCTCTTTCTTAGAAGCTGATGACTGGAGAAAATAGAAGGTTTTTAACCTGCTGTGGTGATTTTAAACCACCCAATCAGGCTCCGTTTTATGGTTGCAATTAGTTGTAAATAAAGCAAACTCTGTGCTCTTGATCTTAACCATCTTGTATTGACTGGAGTCTGTTTCAGATCAAAGCGCTACAATCGATATTCGGTTCTCTCTTTGATGCCTCGAAACGGCCGTGGCCAGAATCTCTCGGATGTATCTTCACTCCTGCAGTGACACAAACACCTTCTGCTCCGTTCTTTACTTCCATCCATCCCAGTCTTTACCCAGATGAAAAGTTACAAAAGAAATCTCTCTCCTCCTCTGTGTTTTCTGCTCCTGGTGGACTTTACACTAGATGGTGTGTATCTCCTTCCTCACCATCTTCCTCTGGCTGGTTTCTCCCTGAACAGAAACATGGTTCTACATGATTGGTAACAACTTCCAGTCCAGGAGTGTTTTTTCTCTCAGCATCTGTCAGAAAGTGAATCCTGTTCCGCTATATGCACACGGTCTACACTTGTCACTAGTTAATAAAGAAAGCTACTCTCTGTCAATGATAACACTCAAAAGCTATTTTCTGGATGTTAAAGACTATTGCATGTGTAAAAACAGAGATTTTTTTTTCATCTTAAATTACAGCAGGACCCAGTGTTCCTGTCTGTTCTTCATATCAAAGGATTATGACCAAAATCTCTTCTACATATGTTCATATGTTCTACATATGTTCATATATCCTGTTGACAACTGATATTTTAATACTGTGAAAATGACAACAAAATTCTGCTTGCCTTCATTGTTCTGAAGTGGAGACATTTTTGTTTTTAATTTTTGAGAAATTAAAGAAATTCTTTTTGAGGATTGCCACTATCAACTATTTCTAATCAATTAATCTAAACAGTTCATTTTACTCCAAAAAGTGAAATGACCTTTTCATTTATGTTAAGACATTTAGGCAATTACGTCATCTTTTCTTGTACATAATCCTTTGTAAAGCCACAAAATTTGTTTTTACGTGTTGTGCTTTTACTTGTTTGACGGAGCATTTTGTCACTTTTAATTAGAGGTGAAGCAAAGCTAATGGTCTCCTGACACCTGCTTCATAATTACAACACAGTGGTATCTTTTCACCTAACTCACTGCAAGAAAGCATATAAGCCTGTTTCCCACCATGTCAAATGATTTCTTTAATTTTTCTTTGAACCCATAATTTTAAGCTTTAATTTATGCTGAGATGACCAGCTGCTGCCACCAACTGCATATTTAGCAAACAGAAAAAAAAGTGTATTATGAACATTCTTTTCATCAAACTGTCACTGAGAAACAGCATACAAAATGTTAAACTATTCCTTTGAATGAAAACTGTCTTCCTGGCTAAATTAATTAGGGAAGCCTATTGATTATTTTCTTGATTAACTGATTAGTTGTGGTCTATAAAATGTCATAAAATGGTAAACAGTGATGATGTTGAAGTTGACGTTGATGAAAATATTTAGTTTACTGTCATAAAGGAAGAGAGAAATGAGAAAATATATAGATTTAAGGAGCTCAAGATATTGAATTTTGACTTTTTATCTCTTAAACAATTATCCAAACATCTGGTAATTAACTTATTAGTTGACAATTGCATTTCGAGGCTAAATAACACTCGAGCTGCTGCTGTGTTGTTGCATCTGCACATGGATGGTTGTGTAAAATAGTGCAATTCAAACGGTAAAGTTGTGTGATCATGGAATTCGTCCAATTTTTCAAGACAGAGGAGATAAATTCTAAAACAATTACAAGAGTTACATTTGATACACAGTTTCTAAAGTTGCATTTCAAAGCTCCCACAGATGGATTGGAGCTTCTGGCTGGATCTGTGTGGGTGGACACATGAATGTAACAGCGTGGCTCCATGTTCCTAGCTCCCCTTTCCTCCCTGAGGTGTGGATGCTTGTATCCATCTCTGGTTGGCACTGACTTGTTTCACATTACAGTGGACAGATTGTCATAAAATCAGTCTCCACTGTCTCCCACGTCCATCTTCCGCTGCCTCTTGTCACTCATGCTCTGAAATGTGGCGACTCGCTGGTAACAGGTTTGTGAAGAGTCTGACTCGTGTTGTGTGTGGACGGAGGGATAAGTGGAGCTATTATAATTCATTAGGTCCTCATGAACACCGTCTCACTTTAAGTATTTACGCTGAGTAAACACCGTAGTAGAGCTGCATGTTTTTTCCTGCTTTGTTGTTTGCATAAGCTATCTCAGGCAGGTGTTTCACCTTCAGGCATGCCCTGCTTTTTCATCTGTTTTACTCTAAATGGGACAACAATTATCAAAATGAACATCCTGCTGTTTTTAAAACATCTTAAAACTAGTGATTGAGACCAAAATCCTAAAAGGAAAATGCTTACTGAGGTAACAAATGAAGTGAGAAGTAGGATAATTTTCTCATAGTCTCCTATAGAATCAGAGTCGCCCCCTGCTGGCTGTTACAAAGAATACAAGTTAAAGGCACATTCGCTTGATTGGCTTCGCTTTCACGACCCAAAAACTACGTCTATTTTCTATATGCAGTCTGTGTATCAACATGATTTTTTTCTAAACATTATTGCAAACAGTTTATTTGTAGTGTATGAAATGTCAAAAAATACTAATAAATCCACCGACTCCGTGATAACAGGTTTATGAAGAGTCAGACTCATGTTGTGTGTGGATGGAGGGCTAAGTGGAGCTATTATGGTTCATTAGCATCTCAAGAATACTGTCTCATTTTAAGTATTTATGCTGAACAAACATCATTGTAGAAATGTGTGTTTTCTTTTATTTCTGCTTTAATTACAAAGCCTATCTTTGGTAGGTTATTCGCCCACAAGCATGCAGTGCGTTTACTCTAAACGGGACAATAATTTTCAAAATGAACATCCTGCTGTAAAATTTGTAATCGAGACCATAATGTAACAAAGAAAGTGTTTACTTAGCTAGCAAATCAAGTGAGAAGTAGGGTCATTTTCTTATAGATTATAATACAGTCTGACCTCTTTGCAACCAGGATAGTCGCCCCCTGCTGGCTGTTAGAAAGAATGCAAGTTAAAGGCATATTCGCATTGACTTCACTTTTCAGACCCTCAATTTTTTATATGCAATCTGTGTATCACAAATAAATTATTCCTGTCAACAGGTTATTTATAATGTACAAAATGTCAAAAAAAACCTCTCTGATAACAGGTTTGTAAAGAGTCAGGCTTGTGTTGTGTCTCCACGTAGGGATAAGTGGAGTTCTTATTAGTGGAATACTAATTTTCCTCTGCCACTCAATTTGAACTTTGAGAATTTAGCTCACCACAGCCGCTCCCTGTAACAGCATCATTATTTACATGGAGTAAACATAGTAGAGGTGCATATTTTTTTTCTGCTTTGTTTTTTACATAAGCTATCTTGGGTAGGTGTTTCGCCTTCAGGCATGCCCTGCTTTATTGTCTGTTTTATTCTATATCAGACAATAGTTTTCAAATTGAACATTGTGCTGTATTCAAAAAGTCTTAAACCTAGTGATTGAGAATGTACTCTCATTAGAAAAATGTTTACTGAAGTAACAAATGAAGTGAGAAGTAGGGTCATTTTCTCATAGGCTCCTCATAGATTCTCATAGACTCCTCATAGATTCTCATAGAATTAGAGTCGCCCCCTGCTGGCTGTTAGAAAGAATGCAAGTTAAAGCCACATTCGCATTGACTTCACTTTCCAGACCCTGGAACCACATCCATCTTCTATATGCAATTTGTGTATCAAGCATAAATTATTATTCTAGATAGGTTATTTTTAATGCATGAATGTCAAATATTACCAATAAATGCAATGAAACCCTCTTATCAGACTCAGAGTTGGACTCACATTTTGTCTCCACGTAGAGATAAGTGGAGCTGTTATAGCTGGAATAATAATTTTCCTCTGCCACTCAATTTGAACTTTGAAAATTTAGCCCACTAACACAACCTGTCATCACAGCTGCTCCCTGTAACAGCATCTCATGAATCCAGTCTCAGTTTAAGTATTACACTAAATAAACATCGTAGTAGAGGTGTATGTTTTTCCTGCTTTGTTATTTACTGCAGCTATGAGGCAGGTGCTTCGCTCTCGGTGTGCCTGTATCCCTCCTGAGCAGGCACAGTGGTCTGCTGAGCTCTCTTAGCCTAATACCATCCAGCACTCGGCTTTACAAATGAGGCCCATGCAGTTACCAAGGATACCAATTCGTCTGAAACATCAGACCCGTTAGAGTCTGTACGATGATCCTCTCCAGCCCTCAACTCCTTATCACTCTGCTTCTCCTCTACTTTACTCACGCCTTCCACTCCTGTGCTCTCATTTCATTTCTCTCTCAGTGAGCTAAAAAAAAAAAAAAAAAACAGAGCAAAGGAGCTAAAGAGATGAGTGAAAGAGACGTCTTCTCCAGTGTTTGTCAAGGACGGTATATGCGAGGGGGGAAAGAAGAAGAACACAGATCTATAGAGAAAGTGACAGTGATGCAGTGTAGGAGAAACTGTGTAGGAACCAACTTTGGTAATTAACATCTTGCGAGCTATTACAAAGCTGTTGCGTCCTGATCTTCCATTCTGAGCTTAACCTTGCCTTCCACTTGCATTTACATTATGTAACAGCTGCAGTTACATGGCAGTCAGTCTGCATACATTAAACACCATGGATAATGGAGCTGAAATCTCAGCAGGAAACGGCACATTATCATATAGGGGTCAATGTGTTCTGCATGTTTGGGGATGCAACACTGTTTTGTTGAATAAATTACCACCTACAATGGCAGATTGTTTATTTTATTGTTAGTGTTTGCATAAATCATCCTGCCATTTATCAGTTTAAATAAGCAATGAGCTTAAAGTGTCCTTCCGCTTAAAAATGTGTTTTGTTTGTTGTTATTTCACTTGAACATGCAGAAAAATGTGTGTGCAGAATTTGACTCTACACAGCTGTTTTCATATTCAGCTTCTCTGCTTGGTCTAACGTGAGACTTGGACAAGTTTGATATGGAAACTTTCAGTGCACACACGTTTGGAATATATTGCTCAGAGAAAGAGTTTAAGAAAACACGTGAGTTTGATTTTTCGGATAAATTTTGCAATTGAAATTTGATTTTCAATATACTTTTTTAAAGTCAAGCTTCAGTGAAATACTCATAGTGGCATAAAAATTAAAAGAATCTCAGCTTAAAGATAAAATAATTGATTATAATCGCTTTCAATATGTACTTTTTAAATTGACAGAACAATCAAATAAAGAGCAAAAATATCACAAAAGTTGTGATTGTATTAAGTAAAATAATTTAATTAACAATGATGCTACTAATAAAAAATTTTTTACTATAAACTGCAAAGCACTAAAATAAGTAGACCTTTAACTTATAGCTCAGAAATATAACATATTAAGCAATCAAGTTCAATAAATATTAAAGACTGGGTAGGACAATTTGCATAATGTATATCCTGAATTGCATCTTTTCTGACCTGCTGCATTGCATTGCTTCGTATTGTGATTTAGATTTGAAATCAGTAATTTGTTCAGCCTCACATCAGTGACATATTGTGTTCAGCAGCTAAACATTTGAAATGTTATGTATAATATTTGCATTTTCGGAAATTTTCAGGGACAGAGAGAAAGTTTTTGAAAGAGCCTATAAGTTAACCTTTTGGTAAAACAACCATACAGTAACAAACCCTAAACTGTTTATCAAAGATTTACGTAGCCATATTGGTGTCGTCCGTTGGTTTGTGCCCTGGTATTTTGAAACTGGACATGACAAGCAAGAGCTAGGTCTTAATGTGAACTCGAGGACGTGATGCACAGCCATACAGCCACGAGGTAGCCACTAAAACCCTAAACCATTCTGTGCTTTATCGTCTGTATTAACATAAATAAGACCATAAATTACAAAAAGAATATCATTCTGTACTTAAGGAAACTTTAAGCTATGGATTGAAACCATAAACACAGTAGCAAAATGTTTACTAAGGTAAGAAATCAAGTGAAAAGTACATTAATTTTCTCATAGACTTCTGTACAATTAGACTTTTAGCAATCAGAAGAGTCGCCCCCTGCTGGCTTTAAAAAAAGAATGCAGGTCAAAGGCATTTTAACTACATTCTCTTCACTTTTTACTCCCAGAAGCTACATCTAGCTTTTATATGCAGTCTGTGTATCAAACACAAATTATTATGCTGAACAGATTATTTATAATGTTTGAAATGCAAAAAACAACAACAAAAAAAAAACGCTAACGAATGCTCGTCACAATTTCTTAGAGCTCCAGGAGACTTGAAATAGCTTGTTTTGTTTTCGCCACAATAAAAAACACAACAAATCTTCATATCTGAGAAGCTGGCACAGAAAACGTTTGGCATTTTTGGCACTTTAGCACAACAGTTGACTGATTTATTTACTAATGATCGCTAATACTGAGCCGCTAACTGCATCCACAGGTGTTGAATCCGATGGGTTGGGATGCTTTTGGACTTCCAGCTGAGAATGCAGCTATAGAACGAGGTCTCGATCCAGAGGAGTGGACTAAAAGGTACATTCAGTTCCATCCGTTCTCACCCACTGTTTATATTCTGCTCCCTAACTTTGCTGTTCTTTCTCCTCCTCAGTAACATTCAGTCCATGCGGGAGCAGCTGGACACACTCGGGCTTTGCTTCAACTGGGATCGGGTGAGTAGAACTGAACTGTAGCAGCTTTTAGTCTGGTTTGCTCTCTTTTGAGGGTTTGTGACACTTCACACTGCTGACCCGACTCTGGCTTCTCCTGGCAGGAAGTGACCACCTGTCTCCCAGACTACTACAAGTGGACGCAGTATCTCTTTATCAAGCTCTTTGAAGCAGGATTGGCGTATCAGAAAGAGGTGGGAACGGCCTTTGCTCTTGGAGCATATCCTGTTTTTCTTTTGGAAGGGGTAATATGATTGGCTTAGGTTTGAGGTGCCTGACAGTTACAGAAATGATTGAGGCAGCTCATCCGTTACTCTTTGAAGAAAATGAATGAACTGAAATGAAGAGAGCTTGGTAGGAGCCTTTTGATTATGTGTAATGAAATGGGACGACCTTCAAATAAGGCTCCGGTCTGTCTATTAAATCCAAGCTTCTTCCTTAAGCTCTCCTTTTCTCATATCAAGTGTGTGTGTCTGTATTTGTGTGCTTGTGTGTTGTTCAGGCTGTGGTGAACTGGGACCCTGTCGATCAGACAGTGCTGGCGGATGAGCAGGTGGATGAAAATGGTCGCTCCTGGAGGTCTGGCGCGCAGGTGGAGCAGAAGCTACTCACACAATGGTTCATCAAGACGACAAACTATGCCAAGGTTTGACTGTTATGTGTGTGAGTGTGTGGGTTAGCCCTGAATGTGTGTGAGACAAGTGGCGTCTGAATGACTGGCCGGCAGCTTCATATGAGCACAAATGAGCAGCGGATCCATCTGATAACAATCATGGCTCACTTCAGTAGCAGCAGCTGCAGCCCTTCCTCTCTGCTTCTGCAATCAGACCCCTGGAGACCGTCATTTGTAGCCTGGCGTCTCTCTGCCAAGCAATAGGAGACCACCAGGTGGCCCGGCTGACTGATGAGGAGCCTCCACCTTTCAGCACAGGGGTGAACGGACCCGCTGCAGGCTGAAACTCACCACCTCCAGACTTATGAATCACTCACAAGAAAGACGGGTCATGCATTTTACATGCGACACATGCATGAGCACTGTTAGATGTGTGGTGGTGTGCATGTGCTAACACTGACAGACTGCAGAGTGATGCTAATTGAGGAGAAAAAGTTATTTTATGTGGATTTGAAAGCGTAGATTCTGCACACTTTCTCAGAATTTTGTTTTTCCATCATGTAAACCTGAGTTTAGTTAAGAAAAACTAGGTGCAACTGTGTTAATCTTGCAGCTACAATTTAGGATTATTGTAATCATGACTTAATCTGTTGTAGAAAATTGTAAAAAATGGTTCTTCATAACATCATCCCAAGGCGATGTCTCCAAATGTCTCATTTTGTCTAACTAGCAGTCCACAGCCAGGAATTTGAAACAGAAAAGCAACAAATTGTCATATTTAAGGAGCTAAATCCAAAGAACTATTTGCACTTCTGCTTAAAAAATGACTTTTTTGAATTATATGATGCTAATGATAATTTCTGCTGTACTCGTTTCCATCAAACTAGGGCTGCATCTAATAATTATTTTCATTGTTGATTAATTTGTCAACCATTTTCTCAATTAATCAATCAGTTTATAAAATGTTAAAAATTGGTGAAAAATGTTTATCCGTGTTTCTAGAAGCCACAGTCAACATCCTTAAATGTCTTGTTTTGTCTACAACACATAGTCATTTTACTGTCACGAGCAGTAAAGAAATCAGGAAATAATACAAATTTAAAGAGGTTGAATCAGAGAATTTAGATTTAATTTTCCTAAAACATTGAAGTAGTTGACTATTCACATCGAGGTTGACAACTAACTGGTTAATCGATTAATTATTCCATCTCTGTTTCAAATATTTTGACAAACTATGATCTTGAGAAGGACAGGGAGAGCAAGTTATAGCATCAGCAGCTTGGAAGTTTCTGTGAGCGGGATTTCATATCATACTAAAATAAAACAGAAACCAGTGCCTGGGAGGTGTGAAATTAAAAAGAAACAATGCTTTCATGCATTGAAAAATGGTTGCCAGTAAGACAAAATGCATGTGATTTCCAAAAAATGGCCCCAAAACTTGCAATAAACTCTAGTTTTTCCTTTGAGGATGAATTAAGTCATTTGCTATTTTTGTCATTTTGATTGAAAAAAAACTCATCTTGTCCACCGTCAGGCGTCACTCAGTTTCAGCCGAAGTCGCCCCAGTCAGAGGTGTGAGTGGAGGTGGAAGCAGCCTACTGTGACAATGTGTTCCCGCATTTCTAATTTTCTCTGACGAACAGAGAAGTGGGACGGAAGGAAGAGGAAGGTGTTAAAGGAAAAAAGTGAGAAAGACAGATGGAGAGAAAGAAGGACCGTGTCGAACCAGAGCGTGCCAAAGGAGGAAAAAAAAAGTAATTGGACTGTGATTTCCTGCATGAGCGTTTTGTCTGCTCGCCTCTACACGTGTTCGAGTCTGTTAGACAACATTAACTTCAGACAATATTTATTCTGTTTAGCTGTCGAGTTGTTCCACATTGCACAGTGACGGCGTATTATTACTAAGATGGATTTTTTTTGATGTGGAGTGCGCAGGATGCTAAATTATCATGTGGCAGTCGCAGAGTTTTCAATTTCATGCACAATCACACTTGTTGCAGTCAGACAAATGCTGCCTGCCTATTACACCACACTGGCATCTAAATGATTCACAAACTGAGAGCTCAGTGCATTGTTCTCCTACAGCAGTGCTCAAATATATGCATAGCTCCCAGAAATGTTTTTTTGTGTGTGTCATTTATGGTAAATTGACCACAAACTGCAGTGGTTTCAGGGAGACTGCTTCAAAATCTTCAGCTTGGAAAGTGCATTGATTTTTGTTGCTATATTGTCCAATTTTTTGTTTATTTTTTTTGTCAGAAGTGTACTTGACATCTCTTTCTCAAACCCCAATCCTTGGTTATTGCAATACCATGCTTTTTCTTTCAAGCTTTTCATAGTTGCCATGGAGACTCCTGTCCTTGCTGTACATATTTCAGTTACTCCTGCTTCTGTGCCAAACTGTTAGTTCCCAGTCCAGGAAAGTAAAAATACTGAGTGACTCTCACTTTAAAGCCATCGATGGTTAACGGTCACAGCTTTTCAGTTTTTCCTTCATTGCCGGGAACATCTTTGTTTTGCTGCGTCTCCGCCAAGAGTCGCTCAGTCATGCTGATACAGATCCGTCTGGATTTATGTCTTCTTTTTCTCCCACTCTGGAGCGAATCCATAACCGACACACTCCGCAGTCATGCTAGTGATGACTGTAGCCAGTGTTTAGGTTTGTATTGATAACTCCATGATGAGGTGCTGCATGCTGAGCGACACCCTGAAGGGGGATTGTGGGTAATAGGTTGTGACAGACTGAAAAGGAAATAGAGAATTACAACATCTCCGGCCTCGGACCAGCTGTGGCTTTTTGGCCTGAGCCTCGTTTATATGCATAGCTTCCTTTAATCAGGCTGAATGACTATTTGTGTGTATGTGGGAGAGAGGGAGTGTGCACAATGTATGGGCGATTGCTTTGTGATATGAAGAAAAGTAGGGCGAGTGGAGGTCAGCATTCTTGAAAACCCCTTTTTGTCTGCATAATGCGACCTGGTCGGCTCTGCTGCTTTGTCAAAATAAATTGGCTGTGTTTTGAAAGGGGCCACGCAGAGTTGGGAGTCAATTGCATTATCCTGGACAGCTACACACTTAGCGGAATATCTCTTTTCCACAGTGTAGTGGAAAATTAGCTCCTTCCAAACTCATACAAAGTGGTAAACTCGTGTCTTTGTTGCTCCTGCAGCCTCTCCTGGATGCCCTGGAGGATCTCCCAGAGTGGTACGGGGTCAAAGCCATGCAGGCGAACTGGATCGGAGAGTGTACCGGCTGCTACTTCGATTTCAAACTCAGGGTGAATCTCATCTCCTTTGTCTCCTGCTCAAATTTTAATCATTTGTCATTCTTTCTGTTTCAGTCTCTCATCTCTTTAACCACCAAGTGTTTCTCTGTCGCTGCCTCTGTTTTTCACCTCGTTTACCCCAAGCATTGATTGCTCGCTTTATTTAAGACTCTTTGGCGCCTCTGTTTATTTATGTATTTCTTTTAAAAATCATGCACCAAAACATCCTCACTTTATTATTCACTTTCCATGGGTGCATCCATCTGCAAGTGGCAATTTACCCAAACAGATGATGTCACAGATTAGTTTCTATTGACTCTACTGAGAGCCATATTGACAGTTCTTCACATGGCTGTTGTTTCAAGCTGAGCAGCAGCAAAAAGCCCACTGATAGCCTTGTGACTACTAATATGAAACTGCCGTCTTTAAGAAATGTTATCAAGTCAGTGGCTTAATTTAAAAACTCATCTTATTTCTAGAGTAAATAGGATGTGAGAGTGCATTTGTGTTTATATGTGTTTTTTTTCTGTGTATTTTGAAGGGGGTTCTCCAGTAGGATAAAAATTACACTTAAAACCACGAGTTATTAAATTAACCGGATTGCTGCTTATCTTATTTGACATCATAACTCGGTGTCACAGGAAGCATTTGCTGAATTATCTCCCCAGAGGGCCAAGGATGCCTATCTGTATGTCTGCAACATAATGTGTACTAATTAATAATTACAACCCCCTCAAATATGTATGTGGCATTGATAAATTGAAATAGGATTAAACTGTACATTGCAGCCCTCTTATATGTCAAAGAGTTACATGCTGCACATATTGCATATACTTTGCAGGCCCAAGAAACAGTATTTGCTTGAGCTTGAACAGTTATTGTTTTCTTTGTTGATTGTTTATTCAATAAAATTTGTGAAAAATTACGACACATGCTTTTCACAAAACGCCAAAGCCCTCAGTCCAACAGCATAAAAGAAGGTGATCTTTGAATTTAAGATGACACACCTGGCAAATGTTTATTATTTATTAAGAATTTGCTTAAAAATAATTAAAATTATATGAAAATGTTGCTTTCTGTTTGCCAGATGGTTGATGATTGGCTTGTTACCGCAGCAAAATGCTTTAAAGGTCCCATGTGGTGAAAATCCATGTTTATTGTTTTTGTATGTCTTAAACCTGGAGGTGTGAAATAAAAACTGCGAATATGAAGACGTTTACTTCCGCCGTTAATCGTACTTCCCCACCACTAGATAGCCTCTCAGCTGCACAAGCTAGTAAGAATTTTATCCATTTGCTGCATAGAAACTGGGTAACCAATCGTCATTGAGCTAAAAATGTGAAGAATCCTTTCCTTTCACTGCCAACTGCTTCTAAATAAACCATTTAAGATTGAGTAGCTGCTTCTAGTCTGTCAGGATTATTTGCTTTCTAGAGCTTCTTCTAACTTTGAAGTATCTTAGCCATGAGCAAAGCACAGCAAATGTCCTGCTGTTGACCGCAAGAGGGAACACGATAAAGTTTATGCACCCCCAGCATCTTGGGATCTGAGGACCCAGTCGATTACTTTTACTTTTGATGGCAATACCTCCACAACAATAGGAAAAGTCTTGGTGTTATTTCCATGCAAATGTGGCTAATGTTAGCACCAGCTTTGATGATATACTCATAGATCAGAACTCTGTGGAAACTGTAATGCATGGGAACACTTAGAAAAACCCCCGATTTGAAACCAATAAATAAGAACTAAGAGGGTTACTGTGTTTTTATGTCTCTTCTGTGCATCAGAGCATCCTAAACTCAGCTGGTATTTACATCTGCTTCTTTCTCTTCTGCTCTCTATGCTCACATGCTGCACTTTAATACAGTCAGATTCCAAATAAAGCTTTTTTCAGCAGAGTGAGTATGAAATAGTGACTGAAATGGAGCCCATTATGATGACATGTTAACCAGCTGTCACTTCCGAGCCATTCACCAAGCTGCAACTCTGCGCCACTAAACTACTAATTTTATAACCACAGTGTCCTCTGACAAACACACCATAAACAAGAGTTAAAAACCACAGCCGCGGAGAGAATTTGGGGATATTTCCGTGCAAAATGAGTCATACACTCATTTACATCTGTGTTAGCTGCATTTAAAGCAACAAGCCCCTAAACATAATATTTAGAACATGATTAAAACTCAAAGTTTTACAATCATGGTGACATTAACTGTCTCTTTATTTTCATATTTTGAGCTGAAAAATTGAAAAACACGCTTCAGGAAACATGTGAGACTGTCGTTAATTTATTTTAAGGGGGCACAATATGGGACCTTTAATGAGTACAGTACAGGAATCAAACTGTAACATGAAAACCTGCAGGTTCCCTTCATTAACTCAGCTTTTGTGCCGCTATGAAGGTTCCCTCATGTTTCTTCTCTTATCTCCCAGGTGAACGGGGAGGAGACGGGGGAGACCCTGTCAGCCTACAGCTCCTCCCCAGAGACGGTGTTCGGAGTGGCTTACCTGTCCATCCTGCCCTCCCACAGACTCCTGCATGGCAGCAGCTCAGTCCGCTCTACCCTGCAAAAAGCCTTTCAGCCAGGCAGAGGTGAGCATTTATCCACAGTCACGGCAGCCTGTGTTTAGGCTGTCTGTCAAAAGCATCTGTTCTCCTGCTTTTGAAGTCGGGAAAGAGGCTTTTCTTTGAGGGAAAGACTCACATTTAGATGTTTTCCCTGTCAGCAACATAATTCATTACTGTTCCAAGATAAGATAGCTCACTCCTCTACGCCCACAAGTTGTCAGAACTAGAAAAGGCTCTTAGCAAAAGGTTGGGATTCTTTTCATATTGTGTGTTCTTTAGTAAGCAGTGCCTAATTAAAAGAAGTGGCTCAACAGTGAAATGTCAGCGCTTGTTTGAGGAAGGAGCTGCATGTTTTTAGGCGTTTAAAGCTGTGTGGTGCGCTTGTCTTCATATATTCATATAGTGCTCATGTAAATACGCTTATTTAACCATCATGTTGTTGAGATGCGATTGTGGAAGCTGTGGTGGATTTAGTATATGTTAATTGGGATTCCCCTTGAAGAAGTCTCAGTGGTGGGTGGTTGTTGATAATGAGCTACCAGGGGAAGCAGCACTGCTTCACTCACACCTCCTGATCTTTGCTCTCCAGACTCCCTTACAGAGGTCACAGCTCACAACCTGTTCACCGGCCACGAGGTTCCCCTGGTCATCTCACACAGGGAGGCGTTTGATGGCTATCTGGACACTGTGCTTGGTGAGTTATTGGTTTCTGTGTGAGCGGGCGGGTTTCTCATTCACCTACAAATTAGATCGGGCACCACTGATCTGATACAATAAACAGAACGTATAAGACTTTGTTAATCCCGAAGGAAATTCTTGTGCCAGATATTGCTCAGACCAAACAAAAAGACATATCTGGCACATGATGTACCTCTTCAAACAGGTAAAAACTGTTATCATACAAATTTGGAGGAATTTTTCTTTGTGCAAAAGGGACTGCTCCAGTGTTGCTAACACTTTGAACAGCAGTAATGCCATAACAGTGACACCGGTGGGTGTTTGTGTCACAGAGTGGAGCTGGAACCCAAGGGACTGTTAATGATTAGTTACATCACAACAGGCTCAACATCACCGCAGGGAGAGTTTCTTACTCTATCCGGAGATCAGTTATCGTATCCATGTTTGAGCCAGTGTTTCTTTTACTGTGTTAGGTGTTAATGCTGCATTTTAATGTGACAGGTGTCCCGGGCTGCAGTGAGGAGGATTTGTCTGTGGCCAGAGCTCTGAATCTGAGGTGGACCACTGTGCTGGAAACCCACGAAGACGGGACACAAACTCTGATCAACTCAGAGGAGGTGAACAGTGATGATGATTATGCAGGCGATTCATCGTGATTAAACTGTCATCTTGCTGCTGTACACCTTGTCTTTACTTTTTGTTATTTCCTTCCACTCTCTTCTTCATGTAGTTCTCAGGCCTCCCCAGAGAGCAGGCCTTTGACTCCATTACCCAGAAGGCCAGAGAGCAGAAGGTTGGAGGGCACCTCACCAGCTCCAAGCTCAGGGACTGGTTGATATCCAGGCAGCGGTACTGGGGCACACCCATCCCTGTGGTGCATTGTGGGTCTTGCGGTCCAGTGGCAGTCCCTGAGGAGGAGCTACCAGTCACTCTGCCAAAGCTGCCGTCTCTCACAGGAAAAGGTGCGTCGCCTCTGGGAGCTGCACACGACTGGGTCAACTGCAAATGTCCAAGGTGAGAATGCTGAGAATTTACGTAGATTTATTTTTTAATGACCTTATGTGACTCCTTGATAATGCAGAGGAGTAAGAGCATCTCTTTGTGTAGAAAAGTGGTCAGGACATAATAGCTTAAATTTAAAAAATATTTTTTAAATGGTTTTCAACATTCAAATTTTGAAACATTTAAACAACAAAAAGTGCAGTAGCTAATTTACAACAACACAAACTACATGATGTAAATAAACAGTGACTATGATATTATCAAGCAGCACTGTACTGTAAGTCACTATATTATTCTTCTTTTATGTAAAATCTGATGCTGTTGTCTTTATATATTTATTCTATTTATATTTATTTATATACTATTCTTGTTACCTAGCTAGCTAATCAGCCAATCTAATGTATTATACATTCTAATTTTTTAGTAAATGGTGATCACATTGATTATTTAATAAACAAGTTAGCTATTGGTTAGCCTTAACTGACAGCACACTTGTATGTAGTAAGTCCTGGGTTGAAATTAGTAGGCTATGGGGGTTTTGTTTTTCAGCTTCCATTCATTTTTGTTGACGGTGTACATTTCTTTACATTGCATAACATGTTTTCTTCCTTCGCAAGCAAACTTTTCTCAAAATGATTCCTTCTTTTAGTTAACATTCTGGAGAAGATCTAATTGTGATTTTTCTCACAGATACTGCAAACTGATTTCTGATATATTTTTTTCAGGGCAACCTTCCGTTCAGTATTCACTGCACAACACATTTAAATGTGAAAAACCATTACTACATGAGATGCAATCAGTTGTGTTACTGTAAATTAAGGAGGTGGGCATTTATACATTTTTTAATATGACAGTTTACAGTCTGAGTCAGGTGTGCTGCATAAGATGCATTGTAAATTGCAGCATCTGCAATTTGCTACTTTAATTTTTCAAGTGGAAATTTTGATTTGAAAGCAGCCAGTTGTTCATCAATAATGTCATATCAGCAATATCAGCTGATATTGAAAAAGCTGACAGAAAGTAGAGAGTGAGAAGGTCCTGGATACATATTTATATTGGTCAGTGTTTATCCTTCAGGTTAAAATACTTCTTTTGTGCCTCGTTGTGCCAGAGGACTCTTTCTGTTCATTCTCTCTCAGCACAATTTCTTCTTTCTAAAAAGGAAGGTAAATCTCATCTTTTTGAAGAAGTACAAAGGGATAGAAAGCGCAGTCGCCAATAACCAATGCATTTTAATTCTCTGCATTCTCAAAACACACCTCTTTATACTGTTCTCTAGCGATGTTGACAGGGTCTTATATTCCTGCCTAATAATCAAATTAACGTAGAAAAGCACATAAGAAACCAATGCACATCAGACACATGAAAGACTAACCAGCCAGTAGCTGCTGAATCTGTAATCAGAGGTTGACTGACTGTCTCCTGCTCTTACAGAACACATCATCCAATGTAAGTAGGGGAAATAGCTTGCGAAACTATTTATTTATATATAACTACATATGTATCACAGCAGCTTATTACCTGAGAAAAAGTCACCATAATGTATTTTTATTCAAGCTAGAGGTCTCCTTGGCTCATTGTAAATGTCTGAAATAATGAACTACTGACAGAAACTGTAGCTTGTAAAGCTATTGTTTGTATAATTGAGAGCTCGTATGCTACAGTTGGAGTAAGCTTTATTATCTGCAATTATTTCTTTTGAAAAGACTGTATGTGACATTCTATAGCTGGATACCCATGCAAACCAAACTCTTGTGTCCTATTGTTATTAACTGGTTTGTTGCAACAAGCACCACTTCTAATAATTGTAGCTACAAGTGTCACTTCTAATGTATTTCAGGTGAACTGCATGGTGTCTTTCTGCCCACACATATGATTTGTACAATCACAACTCTACACAAACCAATATTGTGCATGTTTATGTTAAACCCTTATATCGTGATTTTTTTTATCTGTAATTTCCAAAACACTTTACAATGTGTTTCTCGTTCAATCATTCACACGCTCACACAATACTGGTGTCAGTTATGCCTTTTTTTTGGTTGTAGCTTTTATCTACCTTAAATTTATTGAGATAAATGTCTGTTAGGTCATCTAACACCACATGAAGTGATATGTTGGTGATTGAGAAAATGACCCATTGATTAAATTTTATGAGTCTTTGCATTGACAGTGTAACAAACTGGCTGTGTGTGAAGATACTCCTGTGGAAAATGAGTGTTAAAATTACTCAGAAGACGTTATTCCCATTTGAATTTCATGTGTGGTGGCCTCGAGTTGTTATGAAAGTGTGGCCCAGATGCCAATCGCCAACTGATTGACATCACACAGGACACACAGTTTGGATCACGGGGAAGTGAGGATCAAAAACACACCTGCAATTACCGCTTATCACGATAGCTGTCACCAATGACAACAAAATGGACAATATTCACATTAATTATTTGAATGTATCATCACTCTTTGGGGGATCTGGTCCCAACTCAAGCATATGTAACAACAAATGGTCACAAGAAGACATTCCTTAATCTAAAAGGCCATCTAAAGAAATTATTGGAATACATGACATCTGTGTTGTCCGTCCGTCCGTCCGTCCGTCCGTCCATCCATCCATCCATCCATCCATCCATCCATCCATCCATCCATCCATCCCAGGGCTAAGCAGGTCATTCCAGACATCCCTCTTCCCAGCACCTTTTTGCACTTCCTCATCAGGGATCCCCAGGTGTTCCCAGGCCAGATGAGATATATAGTTCCTCAAGGAAGTTCTGGGTCAACTCTGAGGTCTCCTCCCAGTTTGATGTTCTCGGAAAACTCCAACGAAGGCGTCCAGGGAGCAGCCTAATCAAATGCCCAAGCCTTAGTTGGCTCCTTTCAATGCAAAGAAGCAGTGACTCTACTTGGAGCTCCTTTTAGATTTCCAACCTCCTCATCATATCTCTAAGGCTGAGGCCAGCCACCCTACAGAGGAAACTAATTTCAGCTGCTTGTATCCACGATCTCATTCTTTTGGTCGCTGCCCAGAACTCATGACTATGAGTGAGAGTTGGAACGTAGATCAACTGGCATATTGAGAGGTCTGTCTTACAGCTCATGTCCATCTTCACCAAATAGTCCACATTACTATTATTTCTATTGCTACGTATTCCTACATTACAAATATTATTGCTGCCCCAATCCATCTGTCCATCTCCTAGTCCATATACTTGTCACCTCTGAACAAGATCCTGAGATACTTACATTCTTTTGCTAGCGGCAGTAACTGCTCTTCAACCCAGAGGGAGCAATTCACCGGTTTCCAGTAGACAGTCAGACTCGGAGGTGGTGACTCTCATCCTGACCTCTTCATGCTCAGCTGCAAACCACCCCAGTGTGAGCTGATGGTTGCAATCTGATGAAAACACCAGAATTACATCATCTGCCATAAGCAGAGACACCACTCTGAGGTTTCCTGTGCCATTTTTTTTTTATTTAAATTTCACTCAGTAAGGTCGTAAAAGCATTTTAAAAGTCAAGTCCAGCTGAGCATGAATACCTTTTAATAATTTCATCTACTCATACCCACAAAGTCATTATTTGCACAGTGAGCAAAGCCACACCATGAGTAAGTGGCTGAGTCACCACCATCTCTGGTAACGCTGGTTTGCATTAGCACATCTGTGGCCTCATTCAACTGTGTGATGTTGCAAATGGGATGCAGTGTTATTTGTACCTGGCACAACATGCGCAGTTGGGGAAATGATCCAGTCTGTTATGGTGTTTGCTGGGTGAGAATTGAATTACGTGTACACCCTCTCTACCGACCGCCGCTCCTCTATACTTTCTGTTTTTGTCAGGAGACCAGCACCGACAAAGTGAGCCCGCTGTCATGTGTGCCGGGAGGACTGACAGCTTTACAAGAACACTGAGCATCGAAAGCGAGCCTGCAAATTGTGTGATTAATAACTATGTTGAGAGGGGGTTATGTAATGAGTGACATCTGTGACAGGAGCAACATGAGATGATGATGGCGGTTACATAAGCCAGAGACACACAAATACTGTACATGCATGTGCACGCTCATTTACCCTTCGTATACAGGTGTAGACACACACACACACACACACACACTACTTAGCAAATCATCTCAGTGAGTGCAGAATGACTACTCAACTGGCATCTCCAGAGTCCCTTCGCTGACATGGGGATTCCTCTCTGAATAAGACTAATCACCGTCATGGCACCATGTTGATTGAAACAAAGGCCCACTCAGTCGCAGATGGCACCAGTCATCAGATTGTGTTCACTCACTTCCACAAATCTACCGAAGTTCCTCCCATTGGCGATGATTGATGGCTATAATCGCAAAGACGCCGTTATCTCCTCTCTTCCCATCTCCCCTCCGTTGTTAAGTGTCTGTCGAAATTTGTTCTCTTCACTTGTCGACCATGTCCAATTAAAGTTTGAGTGGAACACAGACGAGCAGGGTGATGAGAGATGGGCGGCAGAAATGGAGTTTTATCTGTCCTTGAGGAAGTCATTTCCTGCGCGCTCATGTCGTCTCCGACCCTCTGCAGCACTGTAAATTGGCCTGCCAACTGAACCCTGCCTCAACTTAGCTCGATTAGGAAGGTGTGTTTGTGAGTGTGTGTTGTTCTTTGGATTTACAGGTAAAAAAAAAAAGAGGACCACCTAGTTAGCAGAACACACACACACACACACACACATACACACACACACACACACACACACACACACACACACACACACACACACAACCACAGACACACACTGGTCGCCAGTCACACAGACATGCAGCAGATGGAGGGCTGTTTTCTTTGGGAAGAGCCCTCATGGAGTGGGCAGCTGCCTCCCCTGCCGCATCTGTTTGAGAGCCTTTTGGCTCTTGCTGGCTCATCCTCCAAACACACACTCACACTTTACACACTCATGCACACAGGTTGCTTCAGATTTAGTTACCGAGTTTTGTCGTTGGGCTCTTTTCACGGCTGTCTACAGAGAGTACCTGTGTGAGTCGTCTAATCTGATCCTCATGGCTGTAAATGGTACCAGCTGTCTCTCAAATAGCCACAGTCTGGTCTCTGATTGGCCAATCTAAAGCAAGAGTCACTTTTTTTTTGCATACTTTTCTTTCTCCATTTTGAAAGCTTTCCATTTTTGGATCCTTTTGTGATGTAAGGGAGCTCTGTTATACTGCCAGGTTTTCATCATATGAAATAACACCTGGCTTCCAAATATTAACCTTGCTACACCTTAGCCTTGTTGCTAGGCAACCTCCAGCTCTTACCTCATCATCACAGCCTTATTATAGACTGGTATGGTAGGTGGTCGAGGAGTTTTCGCCTCTCCATGTGTGTGTCTCTTGGTGAGTGTGTGATCGAAAAAATTTCACTGGGATGGATGTTAGTGTGAAAGAAAATGTTCGACAAGTGGAGTCACAACAGAGACATCCCACAAGGTCCAGGAAACGATGCCGACTCTGTTCCACATACTGTAATAAAGCTCAGAGCTGTTTTTCTGTTTATGTTTCTGGGACACTGATTTTAAATCTTTTGAGACTCATTATAAAGTAAAAGGCAGACGCTTTCACTGTTCCATTAAATGCTTTATATCGGAAACAAAAAAAAACACCCTCCGATGTCTCCTGTGCCTTTGCGGACGTCCTCTCCTGCACTGTGAAAGTGTGGCTGGCAGATTCGCATCACGTACCCAAGTGCTGTTTGGCTTGGATAGAAAGGGGCACGAGGTGGCATTTCCAACACAAACACATGATCATGTGTGCATGCCTGCCAGTTCGTTCCCTGTTAGCACAGCCTGTTAGTCAGGGCACGGGGACAGAGTTGTGGTGCCAGCCTGGCTTCAGCTGTGCCGCTCTGCAGGGACGTGACCCCACAGCCAGATGGAGCAGAGCTTTACACTCGCACATAAATACATACCACCTCTCTGAGCACACAAACAGGGCTCGTTCATTTGTTCATGTCCTAATTTGTCAGCCCAATATTAATTTTGCGCCGTCTCTGCCAACTCTCTCTTTGTCTCTTCCTGTCAGATGTAAAGGCCCAGCGAGGAGGGAAACCGACACCATGGACACGTTTGTGGACTCGGCCTGGTATTACTTCAGATACACAGACCCTCATAACCCAGACAGGTATGAATATCCACCTCCTGAGATTTCTTTTTTGCTGCTTCATATCCACTCTTGTCTCAGTGAAGCTGACAAACTTATTTATTTACTTTTGCATCTTTTTTTTTTCTCACACTGTGACAGATTTTAGCACAAATGGCACAGATCCTATTTTCATCCTATTTGTTTAAACGAAAGTGAAATTAAATCTCGCACAAGGTTCTCCAGCAGTGGGCAGATGAACATTTGTTTAGATTAACAAAAAGTGTTTTTTCTCTCTCTTTGTAATCGCTGCTATGCACATACAAACTAAATGCCTCACACTTACACACATTGCACGTCCACTCACACACTTTGTCCTATAGACGCCTTCTGTGAAAGTTATACTGAAACACACAATTAAGCTCTCTGTAAGATCACCCACTCTCTCTCACCCACTTACCCACTTCAAGCATGCATATACAGCACACACACAAACACACACATTTCCTTGAAAGTTGCCTTCTCCACCAATACAGATTATGGAGGCACGGCTGTCACCTGCTGGGATGGTGGCGATACCCTGAGCTTAACAAAAGAGATTAATTTCCCAACGCCCTGACCTAGCAGTAAAGCTGCTTTAAAAGGGAGGGGGACTGGTCTCTCCATCACTTTTCTTAGCTGGACAGATTATGGCACAACAGAAAAAGCAATTACACTATTTGTGCATTTCACTTGGCCCTGCTGAGCCTCATGTGCACAGGAGGAGAGAGAGAGGGGGGGAGACGGTGAAAATAAGAAGCAAGAGATGTTGAAAGTCACACGAAATAGGAAGAAAATGTGAAGAGGGTGTTGTATGAGTGTGTGTGTGTATGTGTGTGTGTGGTTATGTATCGATGCCAGCAAACAGGGCTAAATTATTTTCAGCATCGGGAGTTCATAACTTTTTTTTTTCCACCTCCTCGGTTCAATTATCCGGAGACACCATCAGCCAGAGAGGTGTGCAGGAGAGTAATGGCTGGTGTGAAAGGTGACACACTGAGATAGCAGTCTGCCCCTAAAAAGCATCATTACTGCTGTCACCACAGTCAGGCTGAGCACATGCAGCTGTCCAGATCCTAAAGGAACGGATGGAGTCTTACTTTACCGTTAGCATGTGAAGGTGAATACAGAGGAAGTCTTTCGAGGCAAATTTCATACAGACCTCACTTTTTTCCCCCCTGTGAGTGTGAAACCAGTGGAATAGAAGCTTTAGGATGCTTCTTTTTGCTTCATCCCTGGGTTCTGGTGTGTCAGATTTAGTCTGCCCCCTGGAGGAGAAGGTGTGCATATCTAACATAGCTTGTAACAAGCAACAAATGGTTTCTAGGACTATACTGTGAAATTTTACATAAACAAGGTCTGCTATCACATTTTTACTCACTGTGAGCTCATTTTTCACCACAATATAAAGTCCTGCACCTCTGTTGAAGCAGCACAATCATGACTAGAAGGAGAGAAAACTCAAACATGTCCTCTGTGCAACATAGGAAGGCTATAATGCCATAAATCATAAAAAAAAAAAAAAAAAAAAAACGCAGTTGAATTTCTTAAAAAATGTCAAAACCTAGAATCAATATGCACAACATTTTTGTTCCCACAGGTGTTAACAACTTCAGAAAAAAATAGTGACTTTACATACTGTAGATATTTTACTTAGATTTTTAATTTGTTTCCATGCTTGTTTTTTCTCTGCTCTGTGAAAACACATCCTGCAGGTCAGCCCAATAAAGCAAAAAAACCCCCTCCAAAAAACAGTATTATTGTCAAGTGATGGTTGATTGTAGCTGAGTCACTAATGGCTTCATGGTTGCCCTGAGGATCACACAATTTTTAGTTTTTTTTTTTACAGAATGTGATTAGGTTGAGATGTGTTGGAAAAAAGTGGTGCAGATGTAATTTTTTAAATTTTCTTTTATTTAGCCTTTAGTTAAGCAGGTCTGTCCCGTTGAGATACAATGACCTCTTTTTCAAGGGAAGCCTGGCCAAGACAGCAGCCAGAGAAATATTAAAAATGCAACAATTAAAAACAGACAACACTAACTCACTCAACAAAATAAATAAAATGCATGCTAGATTAAGGCACAGAATTAAAAATTTACATTAAAACAACAACAAGTGTGAGAAGTAGCTGCTGCAAGATTCTTCATATGGTTTTAAAAGTTCCAATAGTGATGAGATCCTTCAGATTCAGTGTCTTCTGCAGTGAGTTCCAGGCAGCAGGTGCAGAATACTTAAAACAGTGTTTCCCTAATTCAGAATGCACCTTTGGTAATGATTTTAAGCTTAGAATTGGTTTATTTTCCTGACTGAATGACATACCAAAGATAATATGTTGAACAACTGTTGGAAAGTTTAAGGTTCTTATGCTTTTACAGTTTCTGTCTCTGATAAACTGTAGTTTTTCACATTTTTAAAAAAGGATAACATGCCTGCTGTTGGGGTTCAGAGGGTTAAAGAGCCTCAAAGCTCCCATACTGACGCTTATTTCACACTTTTTATTATTGCTTGTCAACAATGATAACCATTTAAACTGATAAATTTACTGAGCTTTAATGTGCTCTTTTTCTACAGGCCTTTTGAGCGTCACCTCGCAGATCACTGGCTGCCTGTGGACGTCTACATCGGAGGGAAGGAACACGCCGTCATGCACTTGTACTACGCTCGCTTCCTCTGTCATTTCTGCAAGGATCAGGGTCTCGTGGCTCACAGGTGGGTTACTCTGTGGTTTAGGTGCTCTCAGTGTAAATGTACATTTAGTGTGTGTGTGTCAGTGAATCCTCTTTCTGTCTTCCAGGGAGCCTTTTTGGAAGCTCCTGGTCCAGGGTCTGATCAAGGGCCAGACTTTTAAACTGGCAGACAGCGGCCAGTACCTGAAGAGAGAAGAAATAGACTTCACAGGTACACACTACCTGAATCTACAGGGTGTTTGTTAATGTCACACATTTGTAAAAGATGGGAGAAGGGAGTGTGGCTCTGCCAGATCAATCAGGTAATGATGAACCGAGCAAGGAGTCAGAACATCATTTTTATTGGAGTTTGTTGTGACACCACTATTCAACCTCGTCCCTTTTGTGATGCTAATAGCAATCCCTTTCTGTTTTGTGCCTTATTGCTTTCCCAATTGAATGACAAGTTAACCAGCCGGTGTTGACAAAAATCAAATCATATCTTTTGAAGAGACCTGAAAGCTCTCTTATAATTGGCATCATGCCTAAGGAGTTTTAGCTTTATTTATTGCTTGGCAACAGGATAAACAGGAGATACTTGGTGACTTTTAGAAACAGAAAAGTCTCTTTATCCCAGCTATTTCTGATCCCTTCACCTGCCTCTCCTAGATAAGGAACCAGTGGCGCTGAACGGTGGTCGTATTGAGGTGACCTGGGAGAAGATGAGCAAGTCTAAGCACAATGGACTGGACCCCCAAGAGGTGGTGCAGCAGTATGGCGTGGACACGGTTCGACTTTACATTCTTTACGCCGCTCCGCCTGAACAGGACATCCTCTGGAATGTCAAAAGTGAGCCGAGATGCTGCTGTAACATCACACAGACACCTTAAGTTGTTCATAAATATAGTAAATTAGGAATGTTGCTGGTTTGTAGAGAGTCAGCTCTGTTTGTTAAAGGAGAGAAGTTGTTTTCAAATGAGCAAATCAAATGGTGAAAAAGTATGTAAAACTATCATTTTCTTCTGTGTCTGCAGCCGATGCTCTTCCCGGGGTTTTGCGATGGCAGTCTCGACTCTGGCAGCTGGTCACCAAACTGAGAGCAGCGCGGCAACTCGGAGACGTCCCGAACCCTTCCGTGCTGAAAAAGAAAGAGCTGGCAGAAGCCAAGAAGATCTGGGAGAACAAGAACTATGCAATCCGAGAGGTAGGTGTTTTATAGCCTGTGACATGATGACGTCATTTAACAGTGACGTTATTGCGACAGTTGTTACTAGCAGGGGTCAGTTATGGACACAAATCTAAGATCTCCACAGAAAGTTAATGTTCATCTACCTTCAATAAGACACTGCAACTGTCATCTTATTCTGTTTTGAATGACTGACTTTTCTGTGGTCATGTTTGTCTGATATTAACCCCAATGAACAGCAAGTAAGTTTCTGGGCATTTTCTTCTCTTGTGCCATTTTTAGTCACTGTGGGCTCATTTTTTACTGCAATATAAAGTCCTGCACCTCTATGGAAATGACACAACCATGGCTAAAAGAGGAGAGAAATCAAGCGTATCATCTGTGGAGTATGACACAGTTATAATGCCATAAATCAGACAAAATAAAAATATAAAAGTTGAATTTCTATAATTATGTATTTTACAAAAAATGAAAAAAAATCTGAAATCAACATGTACAGCATTTTCCTGAGTTCCAAGGTGTTACCATCACTGGAAATAAATGTGACTAAACATACTATAGATATTTTACTACTTTAATTTTTCAAATGGCTTCCATACTTGTCTCCTGTCTGCTCTGTGAAAACACAGCCTGCAGTTTGGTTGCAGCTGAGTCACTAATAGGTTCCCAGGTGTGCCGAGGAGTGTAGAATTTTTTTTTTTTTTTTGCAGAATCTGGTTTAAACGAAACATATAAAATACATTAATAAAGTGACTTGGTGAAATGCTATAATTTTAAGCTGAGATTTGGTTAAGTTTCCTGCAGCTTCAGCACATCATAGTTGAGTAGAAGAAGGACCTTCAAAAAAAATCTTACAATTCTCTATGTTTTCACAGTTTTTGACTCTGATAAATGGTGTGATTATGGCAATTTTGTTAAAACATAAGGCTTTTCAAAACTGCCAGTGGGATTTGGGTTTCAGTGGGTTAATTGGTTTCATTTCAGCTTTTGACATTCTCATAAACTGTACAGTTAGAAGGCATGGTAAGATGTCTTTTCACAGTTGAAAGATACTTCATGGTCACATTCAACTTCACAGTCCAACAGAACACCATCCTGAGTCCCTGCATTTCCATACAACCCTAAACATCCCTCACAACCTAAAGCCCCCAGTGTACAGAGTAATAGCAGAAGGGGATGGAAATTGATTTTAAATCCACTCCGTCTCCTTTCACACTTTATAAATAACCCCCTTTGGCTGCCAGGTTTGATTCCCCAGTGCTTTTAAAGGACCTCAGGCTGTTTGCTATAAGCCCTCAAAGCCGAGGCTGTCTTTTGATGTGTCCCTCAGAAAAGCCTCGCTGATCAACCTCCTCCTCCCTAAGGCCCTTCCCAAATGGGTTCTTCTTCCCAGAAGGCTAAGCAGGGGAATGCTGACACGCTGTGTGCCTTCAGCTGGTGCACATGACGATAACAGGGGGGGAGGCTCCTCTTCTGAGCCTGTCATTGTTTTCCCATCATTCGTCACGGTACAGTCAATCCATCTGGGAACATCCGTATGTCCAGTAACCAAAAACAGAATGTTTTGTTAAAACCTCAGACGGTATAATTTTTACTAACAGGCTGTGTCGCCGTTTTGTGTTGGTATTTTCAGGTGACGACTCACTTCACAGAGGACTTCCTGTTTAACGCAGCCATGTCTCGTTTAATGGGACTCACCAACACACTGAGTGTAAGTGCATCTTTTGGTAACTTAAAATAAATACGTCACAAATATTAACACAGGAAGTCACATTTTTACCAATGCATGTGTGTGTTTAGAGTGCAACAGTCAGGTTGTTGCAGCACAGTGTGGAGTTTGAGGAAGCTCTGGCTGCACTGGTTATGATGACGGCACCTATGGCTCCTCACTTGGCTTCTGAACTCTGGGCAGGTTGGTGAAAACCAGATTTTGATCAACAAATTACTTACTCATGCACGTATACACTATTTAAACAATTAGCATGAATTACACTTAATAGCTGAGAATGGAGATAGCCTGTCTTACACTTAATGTACATTGATCATTTTAAATACTTGTATAAATTTGATCTTTTAGACTTTGAATATCACCAGAATCATTTCAGTGTAGGTGAAATTTTAGACTAATACAGTGACAAAAATGAGTATTGTCTGTGATGAAATGATGTTATTTTTTATGTCTGTAAGAGGGTGTGTTGCCTGATAAACACAGTGTTGACACTGCAGCTTAACACCCAGCAGTGATGTAACAGCCAATACATCAGTGAGAAAAAAGTGACATTGAGCCTTTTTTCAGTCTACTAAACAAATCTGCAGTACGTTTTTCCTCAAACACAGCAACCGTCCATCAAACAAAACTGAAAGGCAGCGCTGCGAGGCCTTTTGTTGCAAACAAACAATAGAAAACGTCACTTTCCGTGCCTCATGTGGAAGCTTGTCCTCGTTCTGGCCTGAAGGACATCCCTTTATTGTCGATGACACACGTACGCAACCTTTCTGCACACAGCTGAGAGAAAAGAGGTTCCGGAAAAACACAGCTGATAGCCAGAGTCAGGAAAAGCTGACAGATGATGTTCTAATGAGTGACTGCGTGCATTTTGTTAGTGTTCATGTATGTACACTCTCGCAAACAGGACATACAAGTGGGAGATATGTGACCTCTGCTGCACTCAGTCACGCTGTACTTTTCACTTTGTAATTTTATACACAGAGTGCAGGATAGAGGAAGTTCACATCCTTCCCTTGGGCCTCCAGTAGGATGTAAACTCGCTGGTTTAACCCAGAGTCAGGACGGGAGGTAGCCGGTAACTGGGTTGTTTTTTGACCCTTCATCGAGATATTTTCTCAACATAAAGGACGACAAATAGCAGCAATCCAAAAATCATTCCCACCTATTTTTGTTGCTTCTTTACTAAAGCACAACAGGTTTGCTTTGATCTGTTTTCAAACAGTATTTCTCCTCCCACTTTTTGGCTAAGATGCTGTAATGGCTATTTGACTATGCCTAAGCGTGTTTTTCTTCACGGTACAGAAATCGCCCTATTCAGAGTAGCAAATGGCATGTTAATGAGTGCAGACTCTGGTATTCTCAGGCCCCTGTTCGACCAAAGTGCTGTTTTGGATGCAGTTAATTGTGAGATTTTCCTCAGCAGACTCAAGAACTTGGTTGTTCGAGGTGCAACTGCTCTGTACTAGTATTTAAAGTTACTTAAGTCCTTTAACTGTCTTTGTGTGTCCCACAAGGCTCAGTCTTTGACCTCATTTTGTTGAGTTTATATCTGATGCCTCTTGGCAATGCTAGTCACCATTTCACAGTTACACCAATGACTCCAGGTTGTATGTCTCAAAGTCTTGACAATCTGGCTTCTGTGCATTACTGCCTGCTTCCGTTAAAGACTGGATGGACTCTAATTCCCTGCAACTGAACATAGATAAGACTGAAGACCTAGTTACTGGTCCTGATCATATTTAATATATTTAATTTCTAGCACAATTCATACACAAGGCAATTCAATATGCTTCACAATGGCAAAGAAATACCTTCAGTACAGAACTTTAAAAGTAATTATAAAAGTGATTTACAGGTAGACATTAAAATCATAAACGAAAATCATAGAAATAAAACATAATTAAACAAGTAAAATGCATTAAAAGTAGACGTTAAAATCATACATTAAAATCATAGAAATAAAACATAATTAAACAATTAAAATGCATTAAAAGTAGACATTAAGATCATACATTAAAGTCATAGAAATAAAGCATAATTAAGCAATAAAAGTGCATTAAAAGTCAAGAAAATAGACTATCTAAGAGAAAGCTGCAGTAAACAATATGGTTTTCAGGCCTGATTTAAAAGAGCTGACAGTTTAAGCAGACCTCAGGTGTTCCACAGGTGAGGGGCATCATAACTATATGCTGCTTCACTATTTTTGGTTCTGGTTCTGGGAACACACAGTAAACCTGTCCCTTATGACCTGAGGGCTCTGGATGCTTCATATGGTGCTAATAAGTCCAGGATGTGTTTTGGTCCAAGACCATTCAGTGCTTTGTAGACCAAGAATAAGATTTTGAACTCTATCATTTGACTAAGAGGAAGCCAGTGTAGTGATTTGAGGTCCGGTGTACTATGGTCCAGCTTCCTGGCATTAGTTAGGACTCTGGCAGCAGGGTTCTGAATCAGCTGCAGCTGCTTGATTGATTTCTTGTAAAGACCTGTAAAGACACCATTACACTTATCTAACCTACTGAAAATAAATGCATGAACAAGTTTCTCTGTGTCTTCTTTAGACAGGAAAACCCTTGATTCTAGCAATGTTCTTCAGGCGGTAATAGGCAGATTTATGAACAGCCTTCAAGTGGTTGTTAAAATTCAGGTCTGAGTCTATGATGACACCGAGGTTTCTGGCTTGATTTGTAACTTTTAGCGACATGGAGTCAAGGTGAGCACTGATCTTTGACCTTGAACAAAGCAGTCAGCTAGACTACTTGGGAGGTGTTTTCCATCAATACTTCAATCATCAGACTGGCAGTAGAATGTTTTATTGTTGCCCCCTTTTTCTTAAAGCGCCTTGTAACTCCAGTTTTTTAAAGCTGCTATAGCTTAATTTATTCAGTATGA
Source organism: Amphiprion ocellaris (assembly GCF_022539595.1). NCBI lineage: Eukaryota > Metazoa > Chordata > Actinopteri > Pomacentridae > Amphiprion > Amphiprion ocellaris. Next base: position 10,334,574 of record NC_072774.1, read on the forward strand.
CGGCAGGCAATGGTCACTGATAACCTTCTGTATTTCCTCTTGGGTGTCTCTCAGGTCTTTGCCAGGTGAAAAACCCCCTCAGCCCCCTACTCCTGCGAGGTGGAGACGTCCTGCAGCAGTCCTGGCCGACTGTGGACCCCGAGTATCTGGAGGCCCCTGACTTTGTGGAGCTGTCTGTGCTGGTAGGATTTCATAAGTACACACTCTCAGATGTATCACAGTAAGCCAGTACAAAACAGTTGGAGCTGAATGAATGTTCTGCCAAACACTGAATGAGCAAAGAAGTAAAAACAAATAATTTTTTTAGTTTTAAAGGTAAGAAATTTTCCCTCAACAGCAGAACTTTGCTCATTATTTATATGTAACTATATTAATGGGAAAATGTTCATGTTTCCTCTTTCCATCTTCCAGAATTTTCACTCAAACTAAACTATCAGGTCCATGATTACATTCAGAGTCTGTAATTTTCAACAGGGCCCATGATTAGCCTGTGCGTACGTCTGCACATGTGTGTGCGTACCTGTGTGTGTTTGTGCATCAGCATGTCAAGTGGTGTGCTCTAAGCTAAATAGACAAGTTGGTCAATAATTAAAAGTCAAGAGCTGCTGTGTTATTCCTGTCTTCCTCTCTCCCAGTGTGCTGGTTTTTCCTGCCTGTGAGCTCACAACCAGTGAAAGCCCTCGGTTTGGCAGCATATGTCATCATCACGAATGAAAATGTGTGTGTGTGCGCGCGTGCGTGTGTATTCATTTCAAAGGCGTGCAGACAGTCAGAGGGAATATCCAGCTGTGATAAAGTAGCTCAGAAAATCAACTTGGATCAGATCCAAGCATCACGCTTGTTAATGCCGGCAAATGAATACACACAAATACACACACGTCAGTGTTCACACTGCCCTGAACATCAACTAAGCTAATAGATAAAAGCTCAAACTGCTTTCATTTGACTACTTTCTCTGTAGAGGGTTGAATTTCCTGAGAGAATAATCCTTTTACACATACACACTCACACACACACACACACACACACACACACACACACACACACACACACACACACACACACACACACACACACACGTGATATGCGATGACAGCAAGCATTGTCAGCTGAATAACAGCACCTGCCGTTCACTGAAAGAAAGAACAAAAAGCCTGCAGGGTCTGTGTGTGTGCAGGTTTATCGCTGGTATTTGGGGAACATGTATCTGTTTACACACACACATTCTGGGGTGTAATTCAATTTTAGGGTAAAGATTAGGATTAGTAAAGTAGTGGTTATGGTTAGAGTTTAAGCCTTGAGTTTACTCCCTTGAGGACATGCACATGATCAGCTGCGGCACCATGGAGTCGAAATTGTTGCTATACTTTTCTAGTCTGCTTGGAGGCCTCCTTTGCATACATGCGCAGTAGTTCATATCTACATATTGCATGCACATTTCTTTTGATCATGAATGCTATAGCCCTGGTACAGATATTAGGCTGCATATTAGACTCTCACCGACTTGGGGAAGTGATGAAATTTACGTCACAGGGCCTCTTGGATATGTACAGACACGGACTCTTGCAGACTTGACTAAGCACTTGATGAAAGTCCATTGCAGATGCACACACGGGTAGCTGCAGACACCAAGAACACATGATTGTCGTTATTCTACTACTTTCTAGTCCACTTGGAGTCAGTTTAGAGGACTGTGTAACATACATGTAGAGCAGCATTTTTCACGCAGGCACACATCTGTCCGTTGTAGAGTAGTTGCCATGCAGACACGAATCTTTGGCTGGTGTCTACAGCACTCTCATGGACTGGTGAAAACATGTAAATTAAGCAGTCCCTAATGTGCTGTCGCATACTCACATATGTGGACAGTAAAAGTAAATTGCCTAATTTTAAAATACTCTTGCAGACATGGAAAGTGTAACACAGGCCTAAAGCTTTGAAAATACTCTCATACAGACGCACAACAGGCAGCTGCTGACACCCATGGACACCTACAGATGCTTACTCATATTCTTCTTTTCTAGTCCCTGGGAGTCCACTTGGAAGACTGTATTGTGTACATGTGCAATATCTACATTTTCCACACATGCACGCTTCTTTCGTGCATATAAGATAGTACTCTTGTAGTGTAGTGGACATCGTGGCATTGATGTTCATTGAGGGGCCTGCAGGACTTCAAAAACAGACTAACGGATTTGGATGAAATTTTCAGGGAAGGTCAGAAATGACACAAGGACTGCCAGATTAGATTTTGGCAGTGATGCGGCTTATGGTCTGGATCCATGGATTTCTTAAGGATTTCCGTGTCATTGCGAGATAGCAGCACGGCGTCACTGTAACTATGACAACAAGTGAATGCTACGACAACTGCCTGCTGACCGTCACATGATTGGGATCCTACTACAAATCGACTGCTGCGGTCTTATCCGTCGGAAATCATACAATGACTGAGCAGCCTTGGCGGAGTATTGTGCTCTCTGAGTGCTTTCCTTGTTGTTTCTGTGCCTGCATGTCTATAAGAAACCACAAGAATATGTCAGAGTAAATTTCGTCATCCACCCTAGTTTGCATGCTGCCCAAAATTTATATTTGGGAAGTGACTATGCTACACGGGCAATACTGAGCAGGAGTGTGCATGAGCAGAATGCATAGCTGCATGTATGGAGCCGAGTCATCCAAGTGGACTAGAAAAATAGCGTAGTAACAGCTATACATCTGTGGTGTCCACAGTTGTCGATGTGCACCACATCAAGGGAGCCAAAATGTGGTTTAAGTCTCAAGGAAGTGAACATAAGTCAATGTAATGCTCTCTGAATGGAAACATGAGTGTGTGTGTATTTACAAATTTGTTCTCTACATGATCATGTTTGCTGTGAGTGAAAATAGTACTCTCTTACACATTTCTGCATTTTTGTTTGCAGTTTTGTAAGCTTTCCACTCTAACACACACAGTACATATATTTGAGCTCCCAGTGCTCAGTGATGATGATGTCGGTTTTGCCACAGACTGAGCTCTCTGTTGTGGGCTTCCTCGCTCCCTCTGTCCTCTAATCATGCACTTGGGTTTGTCCCAGAATGGAGGCCAAGGCTGAGTGGCCTCAGACACACACACACACACGCAGACACCCACACGCACACACACGCACGCACACACACACACACACACACACACACACACACGCACACACCATTAATTTGCAACCACTTCCAGAGACAGGATCGCGTTCACCGTTCACACACATACACTTGTGTCTAAACATACAACACTGGGTGCCCTTCCCATACCTACCACTAACTATGTGTTTTAAATGGTTTACTGTATATGTAGATGGAGTCTGTTATTTTGGGATTTTTTTTTCGCCAGGAAGGAGTTTAGGTACAGCTTCACATGGCAGCACTTTTGTCAGATGGAAACTAACTGAATGGAAAATGTTTGACAGAACAAATTTGTCTCTTGCCTTCTGTTTCTGCCCCTCAGATAAACAACAAGTCCTGTGGCACAGTGATGGTGCCTGTGCAGGTGTCCAAAGACACCATTCGGGTGCAACAGCTGGTCTTAGAGAGCCCGATAGGACAGAAGCTTCTGGGCGAGCGCAGCATCAAGCGAGCCATCCTGTCCCCCAGGACTGCCCTCATCAATTTCCTTGTTGATGAGTGACGTTTGGGCGTTTACTGCAGTGTTTATAGCAGCTAGATGGTGGTGAATGCTTGTCAATCAGCGACTCGACACAGAGAGGCGAAAGAGGTGGACTTTGTAATGCCATGTTTATAACGACCCTCATAATGTCAATGTAAATAAATCCAAAAACATTTTATTTATATTTACCTGTTTTTATAAAAAAAAAAGATTCAAGAAGCAGTGTGTCTCTAGTATCTTTAAACAAAAATCAGCAGTTGTCTCTTTCACATCAGACCTACTTTACGATCACACACGAGCCCAAACACCACTTTAGATTCCAGCCATCATTCACCTTCTCCTCTTTCCCCACAACGTCACTTTCAACATTGCCCTCATAACCACAACTTCACACCTCTCCGTCTGTCATATGTCTCGCTGTTTGTCGTCTCAGCCGAGTCACCTATTCCTGATTTACCTTATCAGTGTTTGTGTCCACCTCTGGTGCTGCTTTTAGCCATAGATCTCGTCTGAGTACCGTACATGGACTGCTGTGTGGCTTCTGGATGTGCCGCTGGGCTCTATGATCACCATCAGAAGGTCTGTTGGAGGTAACCGAGCAGCCTCATGTGGTCGGGGATTTTTCACCTCACCGCCACATCATGATTGTCCCTTGCTGTTCTTGTGCCTCACGTCCAGCTGTGCCTATTCATCAGCTCTGTGTCTCGACATCGGGCCAACATGACTCAGCCATTAGCTCCGTCCTGACACAGGCCAGAGGCAATGAAATGTATCTGTATCCACCCACTGGCCTATCTTTAAAGCTTGGGTGAGTAAGCAGTTATTTGATACGTACAGGCATTTGTTTTTCACGGTGCGAGGTGCACATGACTTTGGTTTAGCTGAGACTTTTGGTAGCTGTATCAGTAAGGTGTGTGAATGCGAATAAAGGAATTCGATCTGTGAAAAGTGCAATTCATAAGATTTTTTTTTTTGCAAGGTCAGCTGCTGTCAAAAGACATGCTTGTGACTGTGTCTCATTATGCAAGTAACAGAGGATTTGTTGCTAGTTAAATACTGTGATAAATAAAGAAACAGCCTTCCTTACTGATCCCCTAACCTACTTTCCATATTTCTGTGCTTTATCTCTGACCATCAGGTGACAGGAAAAGACTCACAGGAGAGACAGAATAACAGGAAGGGACACCAGGAATAAGAGGAGGGGAGCAAAGAGCCAAAACTCTGCTAGTTATTCTCTGCATTGTCTCAGATTCTGCGAATTGTATCTCAACCAGATGCTGTCACAGCACAAAACAGAAAGTGAGACAAACCTGCAGAGGCATTTTATCTTCTGTCACCTCATCTTTGTATCTGCCATATTTTCCTTCACACTTCAGACTGGCTGTGTGAAATAACTGTAAAATCCGTGGCGGGCCATTTTTAACCCCTGATCTCTTCCTTTTTTGTGCATGTCTTATTGCTGCATCTCTTTTCACACCTTCCTTTTACTTTTCTCTCTAGCAACAGCAGCTAATAAACATATCTGAACTTGAACTGGCTTGAGCAACAGGCAGAGAAGTTGCCCTGCTGTTAGAAAAGAGCAGCTTAGAAGGGTCAGAGATGCCAGGAAACGCTTCCCAGACTGAAGTTTGAAAAAAATAGATAAGTCAGATATTTCTCAGTGTACGTGGAGCTCTGAACTGTACTGGTGTGTTTCCTCCAACAATTAATGTTGTGGCGTCGTTTAACACATTTTTCGTCAGCTCTGCAGTTTCCATGACGACTGGGATCACTGAATAGGCAACATTATTCCACTGTGACTCACTTTCTCTTCATGCCACAGTCTTACACAAGAGATGTGCAGCGCAAATTGTCTTCCGTGAGTTGATGAAAAAATCGCTCCCCTTCCTCTTAACAAACTTTGCTGGTGGAGAAAAGGGCGGAGCGGCCAACGGCGCTGTCCCAGTCACCCTCCACTGCTCTAGTGGAGTCCCTGGACCAGGCTGTGTATTCTCACAGGGGGATGCAGTAATGCTGCAGCTCATTATCTTGGAGGCTGACCTCAAGCCTGGTAATTTGTTCATCCGTGGATGTTTTTTGTGTGAGCTCATTGTAAGAGATTTCCACTAGTCCTTTAATTGTGCTGAGGATAAATTCTTGGAATGTGTGCAAATTCACTAAAAAGTTGTTCATTTATTTACTGTACCTCTCCATGGTGACAGTCCATTAGTCATACTGTCCTTTTGTGAAATCATTTATTTACTATGTTGGATATATCCCAGGCTGTGCACTATATAAAGTATACTGTATATACATTTGAGTGCATGCAAACACTGCAGAAAGTTTCATGAAAGTGTCATATTGGTATTGGCCATTTATCATTTGCTCATCCTCTCTTATCAGCCAGTGCTTAATTGCAAGTTTTCAAACAAATCTATTAATTCCATCTGTTTCCACTCATCCATCCAAACTGTTTTCACACAGTTTATCTTAGTCATTGCTGCTGATGCTTCAAAGTAAAAACTTTACAAAGTAAAAGCCAGAAATTGCTGCGCTGATTGAACTCAATTTTGCGGTTGCATATGCTTTTATGCAAATATTACTGCCTCAAACTACAACAAACTGGTCCCCAATCATCACTCTAAGAATATAAGGGGTTGTATGTAGTGCAGTGACTGTCTTGAAAATATCACTCTTATGTAAAAAAAAACCCTTGTAAGATCTGAAGGTACAACAAATGTCTGAGTAATTTGAGAATCATGAGAGAAAGAAAAATGTCTAATTAGTATTCTACTTTTTCCTCATTTAACGAGGTACTAATGACACAATTAACATAACTGGTGAAGCCAAATGAGCTCAGGCTTTCCAGAGTTGTTGTTGCCACATGTTTGAATTATCCTCACTTTAGGAGATATTTCACAAAATACAAGCAAATTACACAAATGGTAACGCTGACGATGACACTAAACAATTTCTCAGATGTGTATGTCAGGAACACTGTCCCTATTTTGTCACTCTTGTGGGTATTTGCATCTTGCCACATGCATCATGAATGGCTTGTATGCTTCAGTAAATGTTGGTATATCACAACACTGTAGCTCCTCCACCGTTCACTCAAACACCGACTTGCGTATTTGATAACCTTCTGTGTGAATAGCATCTGTTTACATGTCATCAACTTCTCTGAGGCTTTAGCTCCAAAATAACGCCAGCTTCTTATAGTGAATGTGTTTCAGAAAAGCCTGCTAATCCTACAGCTTAAAGGGAACGCTTGCGTTATAGTGACTGTTTCCTCAGACATGCAAATGGTCGAGCCCTATAAACCGTCTGTTTTAATTACACCATCACCACCAGCAGCAGGAGCCCAGAGGCCCCCCTCAACATCCTGGCTGACTCCATATTTTTTCACAACAACCAGGGCTGTCAGACAATATCTGCACACTCGGGCTCCACTGGACAAATGTGTTCCTATACGTCTGCTGGGAGACTCAATGCACATTATAACTTTGTCCTACTGTACTCTAACTCTGACTGGAATATTCCAGCTGGGGTCAGGATGCAGTGCAGATGGGTCACACTGTGTGTACATGCATGTATGTGAGTGTGTTTTTCATGGGAAGGAATGTGTGATGTCATTCAACCAAAAGCAGAGGGGCCAAGTCACTGCAAACACCCCCCCAAACCACATGGAAACACACCCATAGGGTAGTTACAGAACAGTTTCATGGATTTATTCACTGCATAGCCAGTTTATGGCATATAGGGCAACTTTAAACTGTTGTGTCACCGTGCAACCATTACATTTTATTCAAAAAGCTTCTCTCATCATAAAACTAAATGATTTCAGGCTTTTACCCTCCAATCCAATCTAAAATAATTACCTATCCTGCATTTACTTAATTATCCCTCCTCATTTGTGTAACTAAGCTGTGATAGAAGAATTATTTAGAGCCTGCACCCTGCTTGAGTGAAGGTAGCAACAGTGAAATAGACATTAAAAGACAAGTTATGTGTAAGCTGGTCTATTGTTGGAGAAGTAGTAAACAATGTGAGCATAGGTGTGGTTTTCAGTATAGAAAAAAGTGATATGTCCCATACAAAATTTAAAACACATGCAATTTCATTACATCATGAAAGAAGTAGAAACTAAACAATGCCACCGATAGGGAGCAAGTGTTTTGTCTGACATTTTTTGACTGTGCAGAAAGTTTAGAACATGAAAGTCTTGCTGAAACCCACAGAGCTCACTCAGTTTTGGGCCTGTATGTATCTACATGTATACATCATGGCTCCACATATAAAAGAGTTGCCACGGGACATGAAAAATCCAACTGTGGGTCTTTGAAAAGATGGAAAAGGGCACAGGCAGATCAGCAACCAATTAAAAATCAGTGGAAACACATTCGCAGCAGTAATTAGGAGGTACAGAGTGATCCATGGTGTCACTAATCAGAGCTGCAGTGGTCATCCTCCTAAAATAACCCCACAGAGAGTGTATGACTTGTACAGTCCAGCTTTAAAAAACAGACAGAGAAGTGCCTCAGACTTGGCACAGTGGTTATCAGAGGAAATCAAAGTTTTTGAGACAGCTCAGACAGCGAGACGGACATTGCATAACATCATCCTCTATGGATGGTTTCCAAAAAAGAAAAAACAGAAAACTTTGCTTGGTCTTGGCACAAAAAATGCAAATTTAAAGTTTGGACATGGACAGAAGCCTTATGAATATTGGGAGCACATTCTTCGACCAGATAAGATAAAGTTATTCAGCTCAGATGGGGTCCTGCATGTTAGACCACCACAGTGAACGCACATTCCTGACAGTAAAACACAGAGGTGGCATTGTGATGATATGGAGCTACATGACTGCATATGTGGATGACATTTATAGACGGCACTATGATTGCCGGCGGATTTACTAAAATACTTGCTGAGAAGATGACTCCAAGTTTGCAGAATCTCTGCAGAAGAAAGAAATTCCACTATACCTATCCAAAACATGCTGCCAAAACCACACAGGAGTTTCTGAAGTAGGAAAAAATGAAACGATGACCTGGCTTAGTATTTCACCTGACTTTAATCCAATAGAACAACTTAGAAACGTATTTTAATCAGAAAGGTAGAGCAAAATAACCTCTTAAGCAAGGGACAGCTGGAAAAATAGTCTAGAAAAGTGTGCAAACCTGGTATCCTGATTGCCAAAGAGGATTGAATCTGTCATCAAAGATAAAGTTGGACAGATAAAGTATTAAGAAGTAAAAGATTTTAATCTCAGCAATGAAAGACGTACTGATGTTTGTTACACTGAGAGCCTTGTATTTTCATATAGTATAAACAATTAATACTGCAATACCTTTCTGTTCAGTTTAGAAGTGATACAATTAGTGGAAGGTGGGACAGTTTTAAATGATTTGACATGTAACTGACATTGCCGTTGTTTGCTGTAAATTTTAGAAGTTGATATATTGTATTGAATATTTGAAAATTACACAGAATTTCTGGGAGATTTCCTGCAGTTATATTCCAGTATATTGTTTAACTGTCACCTGGTGCTTGAAGCCATATTTCACCATATACTGATGCAAAACAGGAATAAATTAGCGCATGAAAATGACCAGAATCATAAATGAATGTGTACCCCTAAAGTTAAACCCATGCCCATGCCTGTTAAAGTACTGGAAAAGTCAAAGTAAAAGTAATTGGAGGTGGGACTTTAACTTTAAATATCAGTTCATTTATGGAAAAAAATAGAAATGCAGTTTTCAGAGTCAAACTGAAGTCACTGAGTCAACTAGCTGTTATTTTTATAGATGACACAGGCGGTTGAGCAGCCTCGGAATAGAATGAGCGGATGAATATGTGCCCACAGGTTCGGCTATTTTTACACAGGAGGTTTTTCAGCTAACTTCTGTGTAACGTAGTGCTCAATGAAAGCAGCGCTGATCTGAATTGTACTTGACTCGAGTACTGCGCCTTTAAAAACAAACTGTTCCCTGTTTTCGGTCCCAACCGGCGGACACGTACGGCACCGACGGTTCTCCCACGGTCTGCTCCGCGGGCACTACTTTTTAAAAATCTGTTAACCGTTGCGACATTAACGACAAACTTAGCAATTTTTAGCTACTTTAAAGTACTTTCGCTCCTCGTTCGGACGCGTGGAGGACAAAGTTTTGAATGAAGGTTTCCCGCTGGGACTGTACAGCAGGAGGAGGGGGCAGTTTGTGGGGTCGTCCGGGGGTATCAGCTCTGGGAATCTGCTCACATTTATAACCAGGCAGACGGCGGCTTCTTCGGGGCAGAGCGGAGCTGGACTGACGGACGGAGTTAGCCGGTGGAGGACGCGGAGTTTGAAACTTTTTGTTTTTCGCCGCAGAGGATTAAAAGGAGAAAAAAACGAGTAAGAAAAGTTGAATTCTGCTTCTTCTGGACCACCGTGTTCTGCTGCTGGACTGTAACGTTAAGTTAATTCACTCTGGAAGTGTTTTTACAGACAGTGTTTTAGCTAGCTCCCACATAACTACTCGTAACTTAACTGAAGCTAAACCCGCAAAATGGATAAATACGAGGATTTAGGACTTGAAGCGAGTAAGTTTATCGAGGATTTAAATATGTATGAAGCATCCAGAGATGGTTTATTTCGAACGAGGAGGGATGCGGGAAATAACCCGGACTTTGAGGAGACTAGAAGAGTTTTTGCGTCCAAAATGACTAAAATACACATGCAGAAACAGCAAGAGGAGATGGCAAAAAATAACCAGGCCATTAAAATGAATGGGGGTCACAACAGCACACATTACACTAAAGACAGACCGCCTATCAATAGTTACAGGCAGGCGGGTGAAGCGGCGGCGAAGCCCCCGATACTCTCTGGCCCAGTGCCGAGCATCGCGGCCGGGAGCCAGTACGCACAGTTTGACGGGCAGAAGCACCACACGGGTCTCCAGCCTGAACTCCCAGCTAGCAGGGCATACGGCTACGGAAACAATTACGATAATAAGGAGCGCTCCGAGCCACAGTCATACCAGCACAACACCCCTTCTCCGCCCAGCCCTGCGTCTCATTGCGCGCCCACACATGCTCGTCACCCGGTGAGCCAGCCGGCTGCTTGGGCCCCATCCAGCCAGAGTTCCCCATCTGGGTCAGGGAGCAGCGGTGCACCTCAGCAGCAGCCCCAGCGCCCACAACCACCCTCCACCGTCAACAGTCTTCCATCCCAGCAGAAACAGGCTGCCCCTTCTCCTGTTAACCTGAGTCCAGCCTCCTCTGCAGGGCCAGCCAGAGGATGGACAGCAGAACCCTCTGGCTCACCAAAACCGGACCTGATCCCGGCTTTGCCTCTGAGTGCCTTCACAGGAGGAGCCGACTTCCATGTGCAGCAGCCCTCCACCCTGCCTGCAGCCCATTACGTGGCACCTCCGCCTTCCAAACCCTCTGCCAGCCTTAATGGTCCTGTGGCATCTTCCTCTGTCCCACCTGCATCTTCAGAAACACCTCAGCCCAAAGCCCAGATGGCATCCATTGCCTTGAGCCCTGCCAGTGTCTCCAAAAGCATCAGCCAGGGTCAAGGTCAGAGCCAAATACCTGCCAGTGGTGAAGCTGAAGTGCCATCCTCCCCTAAGCCTGTCCAACTACCCTCTCAGTCTCTTCTCACGCAGCCCCCTGAACAGAGGCCTTCAGCAGCTGAAATAAAATTAGAAGCCCTCACTAAGCGGCTGGAAAAAGAGATGGATGCCCAACCAAAGGCTGACTACTTTGGTAAGAATTCCGATCAGTTAGACAACTGCTTTGAAGCCAGCTGAACGACAGAACCACCCACTGACAGTTCAGAACATAACTCCTCTTGGTTTTGATTTCATATTTACACATGCACCCACGGCCACCCTTTGTCATCTTTCTTCTGGGTTTCCCTCACACACAGACACACGTGTTTTGTGTGTTTCCTTTTGTGTGGCTTAAACAAGAGTGCATCACAGCTGTGGTAGATCTTTGATGGCATCCGTAGTCTTAACATAGTTGAACTTATTAAGCAGACACTGTAAGAGGCCTCTCTTATTTGCCTTTGCGGAATGCAGACAGAATATATTTCTAATTTGTTGTCTATTTTTAATCATTCATTGTCTTCCCACAACAAACCCTGTGGTGGTGAAAGGTGGCCACAGGCAAAAAAGTAGAATGTTGCCCTCTTATCGCCCCTTAGAGATTTAAAGGATTATGTGACTCTAATCCAACTGACTTTCTGTCAAATTCATCTCCTCACTGTCTGTTAGGTCTCCGTTCTGTTTGTGCTGAAAGAAAAAGTCTGGTGTTCACATACAGTCATGGCTCATAAATGGGAGACAAGCAAAGTTGTGTAGACTGACAACACAACACTATGCATGTTCATGGTTGTGCAAGGGACAGGGGAGTAAGAAGAATGGTAAACCTAACACATGAATTAATTGTGCCAGCTGGCTTAATATCAACAAGCTTCCTCCAGAATCAGAAACTCAACCTAGAATTGATTGAGGCAACATTTGTAACTCCGTTTATTAGTCAGAGCTGCATCACTTCCGTCAGTTCTGTGTGACATTAAGTTTGTGATTGTGTAAATGTGCCTCCCTATGTTGACTTTGTTTGACTGACTCTCACTATTTCCACATGATGTCATTACCACAGACCTGTGCTTGCACATTTCCCTTCACTCTTTTTGTGAGCATGTATGCTTGTGCATGTGATGAACACAGGCACTCACTGAAAGTGATAATAACACCACCTGTAGCTGCCAGTGTTGGAGTTTGGAAACATAGCAAACAACTGTGTCATATGTGCCAGAGGAGGTGGGCAGCGATGGAGAAGAATGTCCACCATCAGCACAATATTGTGGTTTCTATTCCTCATATCTGTGCTTGTAGAACTAGCTGCTCTATCTGGACTGTAGGAGCGCTATCAGGAAATTAGCGCAGCTCTGAAAACCAGATGTTTGGCTTTGAGATCAGCTGGCAGGCTGTTGTCACAGATGCATACACATGCTGTAAGCTATAGTGTTTGCTACAGAGAAAGCTGGTGCTCACGTGTTTCCCAGGTCTTCGAAGTCAAGGCCATTCATGAAGACAGAATGTCCCGCTTCAAGAAGGGAAGTAGCGTGAGATGAGTGATATCTTATTGCAAGCCACAAAGCACCCCAGTAGACTCACACATTAGCCCACCCTTGCCTCCTCACTGGAGGAATTTCCTGCTGGAATGTCATAGTTGCTATTCACAGCTTCTCTCAGCCCCCTGGTGCGCTTGTACTGGTGTGTAAGGGAAGATGCTGTGGCATACGTCACTGTCACGATGAAACTCATAAATAGCCTTGCAACACGGATGTTATGGATGTGTGGGAGAGCACAGTGTGCAGTCAGCAGAGGTGCAGATTTTAAAGTCGTACAGTATAAGTCTTCTATTCATACACACACATTCCCATTAGCCCACACATAGTTCCTATAAGGACTTTCCCACCAGACCGTGGCTCATCATCTGAGTCATGCCAGAAAGAAAAACTTGTGTAGGCTAGTTTCCTCCACTTTAGTGTCTTCATAAAAGTCCTTCATGAAAGACATAAAGAAAGATACACGTGATTTTCCAGACTTTTGAACAGTTTTACTGTGTTGTCATGTTTGTAGATGTCGTCTTTGCATATTCTGACATTTTTGAAAGATACATCTTTGTGTACAATAAGCCTGTTCTACCGCCAATGATAAAGTGGTATTTACCAGTGTTTATACGCAGGGCTGGGTTCGTCAAATTTCCTATTTTTACATTGTGCTGATTGGCATAACTGCATCTGTAGGTTCTGGGAAAACGAGTTCAATGCCAAATGGCTGCACCAGGGGAACACTGGGGAATGTCTGAAGGACGAGAGCGAGGAATTTTAGAAATGAGGTCTTAAGATACAAAGGGGAGGGGTGTCTAAGACGAGTTCAGGGGTACCCGCGGTGCAGCTAAATGGATGAGTAGACAAATGGAGAGATTTAGGGACAAGTTTGTGGATGTTTCTTTGTCCTTGGCTGCAAGAGCCTGAGAGGATGCGAGATTTATGGACAAGTTCATTCAAGAGGGGAGAAGTGGTGGGACATCCCAGAGCTCTGCCTGCTCTCTTGCTCTGACTTTCTCACACACACACGCACACGCACACGCACACACACACACACACACACACACACACACACACACACACACACATGCACACACACAATCAGTGGAGCGTTTAGTGTTGTGTTAAGATGGAGGATTAATTTATCCCATCTGGCCGTTGAGTGGAAAGCTCCGTCTTAACTCTTCCCAGGGCTTCTTGGCTCCTGCTCTGGCGGGTTTTTGGAGGCCGATTTCTTTATTTATTTATTTTTATGTGAATTTTATGTGAATGCCATATCCTCTCATGCTCACGTCTCCGTCTTTTTGTCTATAAATATATGGCCTGCGGGCATTGACACATTTTAATATGCTGTGTAAATCCTGGGTGTGGCGTCTGTCTGTGTTTGCTGGCATAAGTTGAAAAATATGCCACAAGTGACACAGCCTGCAGTATGTTTCCCTGAAGGAGAATGCAAGGCGTACATATTTTTGCTGCTTTTCAAGGTACATCATGTGGTGGATGTGTTCTCTTTGATTGCGTAGCGCTTTGAAATGATCCTTTGAAAAATGTGAATACCTTGGTCTAATTGGCAAAGTTGTAACACTGCAAGCACTACTGTCAGACGCTTCAAGCTATAATTGGCAGACTGTACAGCACACACCTCAACCTGAGTCACCTTGCACATCCCAAAGCCATGTCCCATAGAGATTACATAAAAAATAGTTAACAAATGAGCAAATCAATATAATTAGCTAAATGGAATGGATACACATGTGAATTTACTGTCCTAAAGTAACAAAAACTGTGGTAATACTTCCCTAAAATTAAATGATAAGCAGGTGAAATAAAGAAAATAAGTAAAACTTTGTTTCTACAGCACCTTGCAAAACTGGAGTTACAAGGTGCTTTATATAAAAGAGCAACAATAAAAGTTTGAAACAAGACAATAAAAGTTTAGTAAAGACAATAAAACAAACCGAAAGACATTATGAAGTGTAATACAAACGGCAATTTTTTACACTGATTTACTGACAGCTGTTCTGGCAATATAGGAGCTTGTACCAGGATGTTGGGACGAAAACATTAACGACATGATGCCCACTTTGTTTTAAGTCCGGACACTGGAACTTTTTATGCATATTGACTCTGATCTGAGGAAACTGAATTATGTAGCAATTGGGGAACAAGTGCAATTCAGCCATTTCTTCAGTAATGAGTTCCTTTGTTGAGTATTTGTAAACAGTCTTTGCTGTTGTGTTCTGAAACTGTAAACGGACAATTGCTGAATCATTGAAGTTGTAGCCCAGATGGGGGAAAATACGGATACAGATGAGCTGTTCTGCTATGTTTTTCTGCAGGATTGGTTTGACTTAAGAATTCTTTCTGATTTGTAGATAACAAGATTGGAGAAAAAAAAATCCTAAAGTGCTTTTAGAAGTTGAGATGTCGAACAAAAACAACTCCCAAGTTTCGAGCTTTGTGTTGATTATTAGTGATCTACGGTGGGGAGTGACACTGTTAGAAATATGATCAGGACCAACAACCAGGATGTCTTATCTGCTTCAGGAAATTAGAAGCCATCCAGTACTAATGAAAGCACTTTTATCCAGATTGTCTTAATTTTACTGCTAAACAAGACGTACTACTGGGAATCACTGGTGTAACAGCAGTAGGACATGGATAATTGGTCAACATATATCAAAAAGTGCTTGGTAAACAGTTGAGGTTGTGTGATAAATGGCTAGAATGGTTAGAAATTACTGTGAGTAGTTGATACAGTTCACATCAGTTAAATGATACCTACATTAGAGGATGATCTACGTATTTGTGCTACTTGCAAAGTGCAGGTTCTATCATCTGGTAGATGTTTGTAGAAGCGATAACACAAGCTGCTACAGTGTGAGACAAAAGTTTAGCTGTCTGTCGGTGGCATGCTGGCCAGCAAGCAGCCTTCTACTGAGAGTTTTGACAGCTGGGAAAGGTGAGAGAGGGGGATAGGAGGGGTGAGGTTGTTTTGCTTTACCCTCCCCCCCACACTCCAAGCCAGTCAGTCCCCCTGAATAATTACACTGTTTTGGAATATGGGACTGTAGCCAAAAGCAAATTTGTAGTGGCCCACCCGGCGAGGAGGCTACTACGGAAATATGGCATTTTTTTGGTCCTAAACAGGAAAAATAAAAGTGAGAATGGACCTTTATTGCATTTTTTCTTGTGCTGGATGAAAATCAAAGTTGGGAAAAAAGGAAAAGCAAAAAGTCCTTGGCTCATTGTCAGAAAGTCCTACAAAAGTTTAAAGCACTATACAGTTTGTGTACTAATTGTTCTCTGACCCAATTTGTTTGGAAAAAACATTGAGAAACGGTGATTTGAAGGACCCTCACTGATCCATTTCAGTAGTTTGAGGGCATGATTACTTTATTGTGTTTTCATGTAAACAAAATAGCTTACATAACAGCAACATTCTTTTGCTTTCTAATAATATCCCTCTATTATCTCTAAATCTTCTTTCCAGCCGTTGGGGCCCCTGATGATGTATCTTCTGTGGTGGCATTAGGCTTAGTTTAATTATATATAGCCCAATTGTATATTATATTACTGCAAGTCTGTGAGGAGAAACATTTGAAGGAGGTTATTAAATGTAACTGTGTGTTTTTGGAGGAGGCAGCCATGTGATGTGTGTTGGATACAGTGGAAACAGGAGTTTCTTTGTCAAAGGAGAAGCAGGGCTGGCCAGGGCTGGGCTGGGCTGGCCAGGGCTGGGCTGGGCCGGGCCGCTCTCTTCTGCTGAGCTGTATTTTTCAGTCTCCAGAGGGTTCTTTTGCTATAAAAATCTACACACACAAATAACCTCATGCCCATGCACATACATGGGCATGACACTGAAAGAGAAACTCGAGGTCTCGCTTTCATCCTCCATCAGTGGCGTCACCCTTTCTGTTTTCATGATTGTTTGGTCATATCATACCGTATCTGATTGATTTAGCAGCTAGCTGACTACCCATTAGGGTCAGCAGTGATGGGCAGTCCATATATCAGTTGTCATATCACTTCCTGTCATGCAGCACACAGGGAGAAATGGAGAATGGCAGGGGAGTAGGATGATAAAAGCTACTATTTTCATATCAGGTCTGGAAATTATTGCACCCTGAGCAGCTTCAGATAGAAAATAGTTATGTATTGATCACACAGAAACCTTGTGTTGCTCCAGAGCTGTTCAAAGTCAAAGGACAGATTATATAATTATCCTGGTATGCTGTCATGTGATAAGCTTTTTGCAGCGTCTTCTTCACCCAACCCACAGGAGAGAGAAACTGTTGCTTTCATGTGTTTTTTTTTCCAGTTTTTATTTTCTTTATTTTTTTTCTGCGCATTTGTTCAGATCTAGTTTGGCTTGGACGAGTGGGTGGATTAATATTAAGAACACTCCAGTGTCCTCATATCAAGCCACACTAACTGTGTGAGTTGTGAGAGCAGGAACACTTAGATTTTTATCAACTTCTATATTAACAGAACTCCCAGTCTCCGAGCCAAGTCAAATAAGCAAATAGGGATATATTTCCCCTTTCACTGACACAGCTTGCTAAACCAGCTTCCTGAACTTTTGTGAGGTTATTTATTTCCCTGCCTCCAACAGTGTAACCGGGTGTGTGGGTATTAAATTGAACTTGTTGTATTTGTATTTAAAATTAACTTCATGTGTGTCGATGTGGTGTGTTTCCATGTATTGTATTAAACTGTTTTCTAAGAGCGATGGATTACTTGCATGTGTGTTTTCATGTGAACTTTTGTGATTTGCTGACATGCTGTGTTACGTTCCAGGATCCTGTGTCAAGTGTAATAAGGCAGTGTATGGAGCCAGCCAGGCCTGCCAGGCTATGGGAAGCCTCTACCATGACAGCTGCTTCACCTGTAGTGCTTGTAGTAAGTGCACACACACACATGCACATATACACATGCAGACAGTGGGCCTTCATTATAAGACTTTTTCTCCCGTTTTTACATTTTCTCTCCTCCAGCGTAAAGCTTATGTCACCTACGGACTAATAGGCTGCCAACAACCCCTGTACTCTTGAATGAAAGTGGTACCTTCTTCAGTCATTCACTGCCCCAAGCAAAAACACACAATTATTTAGGGATTACTGTCCTGTACTGCTGGTGTTTGGTTTCTGGGTGTGCCAGTCACTCCTCTAGCCCACACAAAGACACACACAGCGGCACTTCATGCCTTCCTTTTTCACCCATCTGTCAATACAGTAAGTTTTAGGTCATTATTTAGAGTGGATCTGAGTTTTGTGCAGAACTTGAGACTGAAAATCACTGAATAATGATACCTCAAACACGCTTATGTAAGATGTTTATTTTGTTAGACTTGTAAGGAAGCAAGAGTGGCTTGTATCACTTTAAACTGTTTGGCTACAGGGCTCATTTATTTAAAAATACTTCTACATCCACTTCAAAGACAGTATTTATTATTCTTTCTGTTTTAATTACCTGAGGCAGATACAGTTTTAACTTTTATAACAGAATGAGTTTAAAGCTAGAGTGTGGGAGTTACATAAAAAATGAACATTTGTTACATCCAAACCCTTGCCAGATGAGTTCACAGAATGCTGATTAAACCTATTAGTGGCAGGTAAATCTCTCTGCATTTCACAATGTACTGGAGGTTTGATGTACTTTCTGTGGCAAAATTCCCACTTGTAGTGATGCCTTGAATGTTAAGTAGCAATAATATTGTTTGCCAGAGCTAAGCAGAGGAGCAACTGTAGTGATAGAATGGGAGTAGACTGATTAAATGATACATATTATTAAAAGCTTTATTTTGACAGATTATTGATGCTTATTGATATTATACATTGATCAAAATAGTCATTCAAAATCTGTGTAGAAAATCTGCGTAAAATTACAAAACCTATGCTTTTTCTGTTGTCACTAATTGTATATATTTTTTGGAATGTATTCATAGTATTAAATTTGAACTTAACAGTTTCAACAATTAAAAAAATGTAATATTTGTCATATTATTACTGTTATTATTATGATTGTTATTATTGATGCTTATTTATATTATACATTGATCAAAACAGTCAAAACGCGTGCTTTTTCTGGTAATTGTCACTAATTGTATATAGTTTTAGGAATATATTCATAGTATAAATTTGAATTTAACAGTTTCAACTATTAAAAAATTGAATATTTGTCATAGTATGATAAAGTTGCAAATGTATTTTTACAGTTTTAACAGATTTTTAATGTTATTTTACATTAGACGGGTACATTTACAGTCTTCTTTTAAAGTTTTATTAATATTTTTGTTTAGTTCAAAAATGCAGACAAAAATCTGTAAAATTAAAAAGAAGAATTCTGTAAAATTACACATTTTTTAGGTGTAGTGGTAAGACGGAGCCTGTGGCAGAAAACCCTAGGAAGCGTCCGAGAAATGTTTTTGATGCTGCAGATGAAAGATAAACTTGTGTTTAGAGGGAAGCTTACAGTCTAAATAAGAAAGAAATCAACAATGAGACATACATGATATGCATGTGTTGATGTTATTTTTGTAATTACTGTCAATGCCAGAAGGGAGAGACAAAAGTTCCACGCTGCAGCTTTAAATACGTGTGTTTAAACAGCTAACTTTTGCATGTCTAATATTAAAATTTTGTGCTTGAAAAATATAGGTCAAATTTCATCAAGGTTTAACTGTCTAAAAACTAACTTTCTGATTTATGGATCTGTCTTACGACTGTGATCTGCATAGCGTGTTTCAGTGGCACAGTCATTCAAGACTGCACTGATCAAGTTGTAGGGTTTACTTGGTCAGTTTATACAGTTTACCCGACCAATTAAGTGACGCCAGACATCAGTTGAGGTTCATGACCCGGCCCTGAACTGTCCGATGTATGACTGACCTGTAGCTTCATGCCTGGGCGGCTGTACACTTCCCTGCCTCTCTGCTCCAACCAATTAAATTCTCTGTCCCAATTATCAGATCGTGGGTATGTGGAGTATTTGTGGCACGGTGCTGACCCCTGCTAAGGCTCATTATTCTGCACCACCTTTGACCTTGCTGGTTGCATGCTCAAACATGTGATTAACATCTTTGTTTTCCTTTACCCTCCATCCTGTGCATGCCCAAGAGAGAAACATATTGTGGTTCAGAATGAAGCTGATGTCTGAAGTGGAGGGAGAGAGTTTACTCACCACATACCTCTCATAGCTTGCTCCATGTGAGGGCATTCGGGTTGTGTTCGCTTTGAGTGGCCCCAGGGAAAAGCATCTCATCTGGGGAGGAATGCAGGCACAGGGGGGCCCCCAGTAGGTTGGGGCTCCAGGAGGACAGTAGGTGCTGTTATGTCAGCTGGGCGCAAAGAGACGGGAGCGCAGTGTGGGACAGGGAGACCATTCAATGTGAGAACGCCACCCACCACATGCAGCCGGCATGCAGGGGCACACTGATCCAAGCGTCATACATATGCATGTATCCACACAGTATACTGCACAAGTGCTTTACAGTAAACACTGCTTCTCATTTGCCTGCAAAATCTGTGTCACGGCAACTGTTGCACTTGTTGAGTTACATAACAAGTCTTTATGACCACAAACTTCCTCTGTGGACCTCCAGTCCACCGCTCCCCCCAAGGTGACTGAGAGGCAGGAGAACATTCCTAATGGCTGGGAGAGCTCAGGCTTCATGTCTGGCATTCGGCTCTAGGTTAATCAGTTACTGTTTACTGACATTTAAAGGTACAACTCAGGTCTAGTTGGAGATTAGGCCTGATTGAGATAACTGAGATCATCTGTGAGAGCATAAAATGAAAGCAGTTCCCTTTATTGAAATATGAAATGTTCTCATATTTTTCATCTATATTTAGATGGTAAATGAAATGCAAGTAGGAATGACTTATTACCATGTGTCATGCGGTTGAGTGCATTGGTTTTTTGTTGGTTGCCGTGGGTTTTTAGTGTAAATTTATTCCACTAAGATAGCCACACAGCAGCAGTGCAAGCAGGAACATTGATGCACAGATTCTGCTTTCCTGATACGAGCCCCTCATCCCAGTCAGTCCGCAGGCTTTGGAGAGTACAAGAAGCGATCTGATTGGTGTTGAATCCGCTGGTATGTTAACATCTGGTGGGTAGATTTTCAAGGCCTTGACCAAATATCCCAGGTGCTGTTCATAGTCAGACAAATGCATTCAGACTACCAGGAAGAATTTCTGAAAATGCAGGAGACCTTTTCGTTGTCGGTTAAACACGTTGGAAATTACTTTAGATTAGACAGAATATCAGAGTAAACAATCTACAAATTTGAATTTGGTATAAAAAAGGTCTTTTGCTGAGATGTCTCACTTGAGTAATTTACTCACAGGAAAGAACATAGGCTCGATTAGGCAGTCACGGCAGGGTCATTGTGAGTTGCTTATTTTCTGAATGGGATTACATGAGGGAATTCATAGAATGGTTTAATTAGAAAATGGACTTGTGTTTGGTTCTGTCCCTTAGGTATTTTACATTTTTATGAGAGTGCAATAGTCATAGTTCTTTCTGGTGCTTTTCAACCCGTCAGTCCTGACTCCTGACTTTAATTAAGCTCTTATCTTTCCACAAAGCTCGCAGCCTTCCCTCTCTAACTTACTGGAAAAAAAACAAGAATGTGAAGTAGAGGAATAGCCCACTTTCATCCCCTTCATCCGTCCCCCTCTTCCTTCAGGGACGTGAGACTGGCTATCAGTAATTACCCAAGGCCAGTTCCACACCTTGGCCTGATCAGAATGATTTGTCTCTTAAGGTGGCTCTGTGTGAACCTTAGCCAGACCTTGGTTGCTGCATGACTGTTATTATTTTATTAAAGTGAGATAATGCAGTTGTAAATAACTGGTTCTGACAGTTTTATGTGCATTTGATTGAAAAAGTGGAATCACAGGGTTTTCTTATCTTTTGCTCTTCTTCTACATATAATTCATGCTCGCTGCTGTAAAACAGCTGAGTTTCTTGCTTTCTTTGACCCTGCAATTATGACTTCCAATTAACTAGTGATTTACATATAGAGACTTTTAGTAGAGAAAAGACAGTACTGCCTGTCATGCTAAGCGCTTCTTTTGCCTTAACAGACTAAATCAGGCAATTTCCTCACTTTGCAGGTTGATTGCATTGATCTATGGGTAGAGTAATCTCTATGTAGGGGATGTTATATATGATCTCTGTCTTGCTCTGTAACACTATAAGAAGTGATCTGGATACAAATAATCAAGTAAACAGAGCATGAGATAGCGCCTGGGAGATAAAGAGGGCGGCTGTTCACTAAGGTTGACCCCTCCTCTCCCCTGCTGTCCCCTCCCTCACCTCCCCACTTAGAAAATGTGAGGAATGTTCCCTCTTCCTGTGGGACCTGGGCAAGAATAGTTATGAGAAGTGAGTAAAAAAGGTTTGGTGTGTGTGTTGCTATAAGAGGCCAGATCCAGACAGAGAGGAAGCAAACCCAGCATGAGGACAGACACTAGGAAAGAGCAAAGAAGAAGAATAGCAGGTCGCTGTAGGCCTTGGCCTGTTGTTGCTATGAAATCCAATAGAGATGGGCGTTTAATCTGTTGCACCTGTCTAGCAATTGGGTTTAATCAGCATTTCCCCCACGTGTTTGATCCAGATGTGTTCGCTGTCCTATTGCAGGCTGCTCTGTGTCCCAGGAATATTATATTAAGTCACCAGCGCACCATAGATCTGCTCATTTGATTTATCTGCTTGGGATTCAGCAGGATATAATGAATATTGCAAGAGGGCCCATTACCTTCGAATGGCTGTAATTAATCACTACAGTCTTCATGCATTAGTGCTGGAACTATTTTCTGAGATCAAGCTCATGGCTCATGCAAGATTTTCCACTCTGACGTTTCAACATTCTGTCACTGACTTACCTTTTCGAGTCTGCTTTAATCTGCTATCTCTCATATTTAATCATATTTCAGTAATACAAAAAGTCTTGTTTTTTTCTCTCTGACAAAGAGGTTTTGAGACCCTCAGGTGTGAAAAGTGAAATGATAAAAATAGACTTTTCTGTGTGTCTGTTGTGCAGGTCGAAGGCTGAGAGGGAAGGCTTTCTACTATGTCGGAGGGAAGGTTTTCTGTGAAGAGGATTTCCTGGTGAGTGGTCAATATTCAATCAATATTAAGTATGCCACAACTGAGGTATGTGGCCCTGTCACCTCTGTCGGGAAAATGCATTAGGTTGAGTATACACATACAGTTAGGTCGAGATATATATTTGGACACTGACACAAGTTTTGTTTTTTTTACCTGCTTAATGAAAAATATTCCAATTATACTTATATAATGGACTTGGACATAAAGTGCAGACTCTCAGCTTTCATTTGAGAGGATCCACATTTAAATTGGATGAAGTTTAGGAGTTTCAGCTCCCAAACATGTGCCACCCTGTTTTAAAAGGGACCAAAAGTAACTGGACAGTTGACTCAAAGGCCATTTCATGGGCAGGTGTGGGCAATTCCTTTGTTATGTCAGTACCAATTAAACAAATAAAAGGCCTGGAGTTGATCTGAGGTGTGGTGCTTGTATTTGGAAGATTTTGCTGTGAAGACAACATGCAGTCAAAGGAGCTCTCCTTGCAGGTGAAACAAGCCATCCTTAAGCCGTGAAAACAGAAAAAAGTGATCCGCAAAATTGCTCCAATATTAGGAGTGGCAAAATCTACAGTTTGGTACATCCTGAGAAAGAAAGAAAGCACTGGTGAACTCGGCAACGCAAAAAGACCTGGACGTCCACGGAAGACAACAGTGGTGGATGATGACAGAATTATTTCCATGGTGAAGAGAAACCCCTTCACAACAGCCAGCCAAGGTACAAACACTCTCCAGGAGGTTGGCGTGTCATTGTCCAAGTCTACCATAAAGAGAAGACTGCATTAGAGTAAATACAGAGGGTTCACTGCACGGTGCAAGCCACTCATAGGCCTCAAGAATAGAAAGGCTAGATTGGACTTGCTAAAAACATCTTTTAAAAAAAGCCATCACAGTTCTGGAAGAACATTCTTTGGACAGATGAAACCAAGATCAACCTCTACCAGAATGATGGCAAGAAAAAAGTATGGAGAAAGCCTGGAACAGCTCATGATCCAAAGCATACCACAACATCTGTAAAACATGGCGGAGGCAGTGTGATGGTTCAGGCATGCATGGCTGCCAGTGGCACTGCGTTACTGGTGTTTATTGATGATGTGACACAGGACAGAACCAGCTGGATGAATTCTGAAGTGTTCAGAGACATACTGTTGGCTCAAATCCAGCCAAATTGATTGGGCGACATTTCATAATACAGATGGACAATGACCCAAAACATATAGCCAAAGCAACCCAGGACTTTATTAAAGCAAAGAAGTGGAATATTCTTGAATGGCCAAGTCAGTCACCTTATCTCAACCCAGTTGAGCATGCATTTCAACCGTTAAAGACTAAACTTCAGAAAAACAGGCCCACAAACAAACAGCAACTGAAAACTGCTGTAGTAAAGGCCTGACAGAGCATTAAGAAGAAGAAACCCAGCTTCTGGTGACGTCCATGAGTTCAGTACTTCAGGCAGTTATTGCCAGCAAAGAGTTTTCAACTGAGTATTAGAAATGAGCATTTTATTTTCAGTTGTTTAATTTGTCTAATTACTTTTGAGCCCCTGAAATAAAGGGATTGTGTTCCTCACATTTTTATGCAATCTGTCTGTTCAACTCACTGAATTATAGCTGAAAGTCTGCAATTCAACCGCATCTGAATTGTTTAATTTAAAATTCATTGTGGTACTGTACAGAACCAAAATTAGAAAAACTTTGTCTCTGTCCAAATATTTATGGACCTAACTGTACCTAACAGCAGCTTTTTTTGTACTTGTTACATTCATCCAGCCAATGTCTGAAATCAGACTTCTCTGTATTTGAGATTAACAAGGGGTTAACACTTTTCCTTAAAACTGCCATTGGTGGGATATTACTTACACCAGCCTATAAGCAGGATATAGGCTGTCAACCTTCAACTTAAATACAAAGACTTTGACCTTGTGACCCAGTTTCTCATATCTAATTCAGTCAATTCATGTCGGTTTCCTCCTTTTGGTGGGGCTAGAATGAGATCAGGAACTGGAGAAACTGCTTTGCTCTGGTTTATAGGGTGTAGGGCAAAAATGGAAAGCTTTCAGTATCCATAATCATGCAAGGATTTATATTAAACGCAATTGAAACCCTCAGGTAAAATATGAAATTAATTTCCAGCTTTCATTTTACAGCCAGTGTTCATGTTGTGTTGTCAGTGGAAAAGTAGTTCCTCCAGCTCATTCTTGCATTCACACTTTCTCAGTAGCTCTGTGCTTGTTTACCCCAGGAGCCCAGTCTGTATAAAACCTCATCTAATTGCCCTTCCACCAAAAGCTCTTAGCTGCTCAATTAAAATCAAAATTTATACTGAATTAAATTTGCTCTGGCTCTGCTCCCTGCATGTACTGTTAATTATGTGAGCTCCTCTGCCAGGCCTGGTGGTGTGGCCTCTCCTCGCTGACATTGCTCATACATAACAACAAATAATATGGATTCATATACTGTATCAGGCAGCTTCCCATTGTTAAGCCTTGTCCTAGACTAAAAGGAAAAACTCAATGACAATCTCCATTGAAAAAACTTTTTAGTATGGGACTAGGCTTAATCCATGTCTGAGAAGCTGAATGTATATTTAACCCTGTGAACCCCAAGAAGTCTATGGGCTTTTATTTACTCCTGTCACATTTTCACTCAGTGTAGACTCATTTTTCACTGTATTAAAAAAGTCCTTCACCTCTATAGAAGCAACACAGCCATGGCTAGAAGTAGTAAGAACTAACTTTTTTGCAGAGTCATAATGCCATCATAAGCAAAAAGAAAAAGCGACAGATTAAGTTCTTAGATTTTTTTAATTATGCAAAATTATTTTAAAAATCAAATGAACTTGTACAACATTTTTCCAAGTTCCCAGAAGTGTTATCACTATTGGGAAAATTTGGCTCTAAATACTGTAGGTAATTTGCTTCTTAAGTTTTTAATTTGTCACCTATCTGCTCTGCGTAAACACAGCCTGCAGTTCAGCTGAGAAGTCCCTGAATTTTGGTCATGTGAATGCTGATCACAGTTCAGTCCAGAAATTTTAGTTCTTTACAAAATCTGGTGCAAACGGTTTGGCACATTGTTAAATAAGACGTGCAGAATAAAGGGTCATAACAGAAAGATTTTAATGAAACATTGGAATTTTCAGCTTAGAGTTCATTATGTTTTCTGACAGAATAGCACATCATAAATGAGTAGTTCAAGGACTGCCACAAAGTTGAAAATCTTATGATTCTCTCTGGTGTTACAGTTTCTGGTTCCAATAAATGGTGTAACTTTGGTGGATGTTTTAAAGATAGCATGCCTTTCAAAACCGCCCTTGGGTTTTGGGATTTATGTAGTTAAACCCGAGTTTCAGGAACCACACCATATGGTCTTGAAATAACTCTAAAAAATGTGTTTACTGTCTTTTATGGCAAATGACACACCTAAAGAACAAACTGTTGTTGTTACCGTCAGTAGAGATGCTATCCTTAGAAAGGGGACTGTGAAGTGTTTTTGAGCAGTTTCAGTTCAGCTGCATATGCTCAACCGCACATTAAATGTTGAATTGTGTATTAGAGACTTTGTGGAGTTGCCGAGTGCTCAAATAATGAAAGTCAGAGATTTCAGTCATCCATTAAAGAACCAGATTCCAATGACATCATTGTCATCTTGTCTCTGTTGTAGTATTCTGGTTTCCAGCAGTCTGCTGACAAGTGCAACGCATGTGGACATCTGATTATGGACATGGTAAGTGTCTCCTGTTTGCTCTTCCATCATTTGCTGTGTTTGCATGTGTGAGTCGGAGCCAGGTGATCTCAGCAGAAACTTAGTTACTTCACCCTAAATGAGCTTTCTGTGTGCACATCTGGATAAAGACTCAGGAGGAAGTGTTGGCTCCACGTCGTGCTCTCTCCCACACACACAAAAACAGACTCGTGGGTAAAAACAAAAAAAAGGCAGACGCACATGATGTCACTGCAAGTCAGGAAGCGAAGGATTTCTCTTCTCATGAGTCTACATATGTTCTCCATCCCGCAGACAAATTGAAAGCGATGTCTCGGTTTTTTATTGTGCCTCCTCATATCCTCACCTCTATAGATCCTGCAGGCCCTGGGGAAGTCGTACCACCCCGGCTGCTTCCGCTGTGTCATCTGTAACGAGAGCCTTGATGGAGTACCCTTCACTGTGGACACTGAAAATAAGATCTATTGTGTCAAGGACTACCACAGGTGAGCGTCACTTGTTACACAGTCATTTAAAGGAACACAAATGCATGACCTGGATTTATCTTTGGTCAATTAGTTACGTGTGACATTGGAAAGAATCGTCTGGGCTTCATATTCCAAGTTAAAGCACAGCACAGCCTCTTAACTTTCCCCTGCTACTGCTGGATCAGGTTGAGAAGGCCTGCAGGGGTGGACTGAGTTTCTCTCTGCCACGTGTGGCAGACACATGAGAAGTTTAGTCTGGCATGAAAGGAAACGAAGGGGGAGGGAGCAAAGATCACGGTCCAGTCAGAGGTGTGAAGACTGGCATGCAGCCATGATTCCTGCTGTCCAAATTTGACAGTAACACTGTGTTAAGATAACTAAAGGTTCTCTGTCATCTCTGTTAAAAATCAAGGTTTTGCGAGGAAAATTGATTTTGTGCCTGTAAATAATTAGAACTGTCAACAGTAGCACCTGTAGAACCTCAGCAGCAGCTCTGCAGCCGTTCTTCACTCTGCTGGGACAACATGTACAGCACAGCAGAGCACGTGGATCATCTGTGGCTGGCAGCCCCCACATGTTCTCTACGCTGATTAAATCAGACAAACCTTATTGTGTATACAGTATGTGTTTGACTTTAAGCCACAGTCATGCCCATCCACACTGAGAGGAGCCTTTGTTTTTCCTCAGACATCCAGGTGCCAGCCATGTGTGTGGAAATAATGAATTCACTTTGCTTTGTATTTTTCTGCTCGTTTCTGGATTTGGGGAACCACTTGTGTGAGGGAAAGCCAGCACATCTGCAAACCTGGCACCTCCTGAGCTGAATCAGGATCCAAGAATCTAGTCAGAGAGAAATATGAGAGGCTCATAGCTTAAAAGAGGGAAGCCTCATGTGAACTGTAACCTCTACAGTCTTTGGATAAAGTGAATTTGAATTCAGCTAATTTCTGAACTGCATTCAGTGTGGTTAACTTAATTCAATGAAGTTCAAACAAGCCTATGAAAATGTTTTTCTTTCATTCCACTTTTCCAGGGTCTTGGCACCTAAATGTGCAGCCTGTAACCAACCCATCCTGCCTTCAGAGGTAAGATAGTATCAGCCTGCATTTCAACCTCTATATTTGGGAAATAATGAAATATTATTCTAGACAAGATCCTCATATCAGTGGTCTGTGGTTTATAGTTTGTATGTCTGAATGAATTTAGATGATTTGATCTTTATTTTCAGAAAATATTTGCACTGTTGTTATTTAATGTTGAGGCATAGTGTTTTATTCAAAGAAAACAAGTAAGTTTTAGCATGTTTAATATTTCCTTTCGCTCTCAGCCTCCAATGCTGGCTTTAAGTTGGGAAGCCAAATTTGCAAGATGGTGCCTGTTATTAGCCCAAAGGCCTGACTTTCAATGGCAACAGTCAATTTAATTTAATATTACGTTAACAGTTACAGGAATGTCAGATTAAATTACCGTTTTGTGTTGTAAACAGCCCACAGTCATCAGGCACCAGGATACTAGTATTCATTGTGTATACGGCGAAATGAACGCCCAGGTTTCTCTGTGTTCCATGTAAATGCCGTGTCAGTTTTCAGTTTGACACGGTTTATAGCAAATCCAACCTCTAATATTTTGTTTTTTCAGCTGACAAATGACTGTGATCATTTGAAATATTAGGTGACCTACGAGTATAAACCTAAAGTAACTCAGTGGCTACTGTGACTAAGGCATAGATTGTGTTGTAGTCAAGCAAAAGCCAAGTTTCCTAATTTTCTAACAGATGTACACTACTGCTCAAAAGTTTGGGGTCACTTAGAAAAGCATTTTTTTTTCAATGAAGATAGCACTAAATGAATCAGAAATCCTGTCTAGACATTGTTAATGTGGTAAATGACTATTGTAGCTGGAAACAGCTGATTTTTAATGGAATATCTACATAGGAGTACAGAGGAACATTTCCAGCAACCATCACTCCTGTGTTCTAATGCTACATTGTGTTAGCTGATGGTGTTGAAAGGCTAACTGATGATTAGAAAACTCTTGTGCAGTTATGTTAGCACATGAATAAAAGTGTGTTTTCATGGAAAACATGGAATTGCCTGGGTGACCCTAAACTTTTGAATGGTAGTATATGTAATATGTAACTGATATTTTTACCCAGATTCAAGAACCATACTTAGTGTTGAGGACATAAGGGCTCAGATATAGAATAGCTTTAGACAGTGTACCACGTATGTAATTTCAAGCAATCTATAGGGCAGGTTGTTATGAGGTCAAAATAGATCATATTTGCAGGAAAAAATCACATAATTCCATCAAAAAGCTATTGCTGAGGCTACTAACGAGTGGACGGTATGAAAACACTCATCGATGCGCATCACATCTACAGCTGACACACCGTGTCAATCAAACAATATCACATGAAGCACCAGTGATGACAATATCCAACATCACTGCCCTTAAATATGACAAAATAGAAACACATGAAGGCGTAACAGTTACAACATTAGCTAAGCTACAGATCAGAAAGCAACCATACTTTTAGATGCTAAGTTAAACTGACATGATGTTTTGACACTGCATACGTTTTTAGCTTTAGAGAAGCTGAGTTCGCAAGAGTTCACAAGTCAAGTGCAGCCAGTAGTGACTCATTCTAAGCATAAGGTTTAAATATCAGTATGTTAGAACATTGTTTACTTTTCCAGCGTTTTGGCCCCAAACCATAGCTGAGAGCTGGTTTCCTTCACATGCTGGTCCAGCTGAGTCTTTTGTTCCATCCATAGTTCAGGAGTTCTACTGTGTGGACAATGAGCATTTGCTTCCTCTATATTTATACTGCATTGCATGTTTTATTTTGTTTGTTGTGTAAAAAATAATAATTAAAAAATCATCATCACATCAACATCATTTAGTTTGTTCCTGTCACATTGCCTAAAATGTGTAACCAAGTTAGAGTAGATGAACAGAAATAAATTATTTTTAAATAAAGTTATTGAAATCATCTGATGAAAATTCCTGTATTTTTATATCAGAATGTACATAACCAAAATATTGCAATGTCATTTTTTTCCACTATCATGCAGCCCTATTCCACATTCACCACATATAACCTTAACTGCTCATGTTAACTCACTTATGACCGAAACAGAATTTAACTGCTCAAATAGCAGATAGTTCGTATAGCCATATTTCCCCCGAGACAGCAGGTCAAAACAATGTCAGGCCTAATATCTCTGAGCTGTTGTTTGAGGTGGGGAACAGTAGTGAGAAATATGATTCACACACAGGCAGCACATGCTGTCCAAGATTACAGTTGACTATGAGCTCTGTTCTTTCAACAGCAAATTCAGAAAACATAACGCTACACTGATAGTTTAGCAACAGGGGTTTACAGTCAAAGAGATGAGGAGAGGTTGTTAGCAGAGGAGTCATGTAAAGCACAGACAATTCAGCTCTTCACTTCAACCACCGTCCTCACGCTTTTTATCGATCTTTTGTCAGACTGTGAGGTTGAGCAGAATACGACCAGCCAAGTGTCTTGTGGTGAGATTGGCTTCATTTGTCTGTGTGAATTTTCTTCCAGGGGTCTGATGAAACCATTCGAGTTGTATCGATGGACAAAGATTACCATGTGGAATGCTATCACTGCGAGGTGGGTAAAAACAAAGTCCTTACAGGCTTATAAACATGCGTCTGTTAAAACGTGTTTAGTGGCTCTGAGCCAGGGAACCTCTGAATAACTCATTAGGAAAAAATTCTAATGAGAAGATCCCCGATCTTAATTACAGTCTTGGTAATTATGCAGTGCTGAGTGGAGCAGGTACGCGACACCTCATCATCATTATCTCATCATATTGCACAAGTGCCTCTTCTCTTCCTTTTTTTTTTTTTTTGGCAAAGTCTGATTGACAGCTGCTTGTTCTTTCACTTCATCTGAATAAAATCAGTGAGCTGTGAGAAACGGTGCCGTGTCCTCTTTTAGGGTTTTTTGTTCGCTTTTCAAGTTGTTCAAAGAGGAGCATCTCCACCTTAGAGTTCTGTCTTCGTAAAAGCATTGATTTCAAGAAACTGCAGGCCACGCAGCACATAAAGGAGTCCTTTATCGACTACAGCAATTATTCCCGTCACATTTTCCAGGGGTCAGAAATGAGGTCAATGCAGAGCCAGACCAATTATCCTCCGTTCAGCGGCTGCGTGTGTCATCTTTGTTCCTGCTTTGTGTTGTTCAGGACTGTAAGATGGAGCTGAACGACGAGGAGGGTCACCGCTGCTACCCTCTGAACGGACACCTCCTCTGCCACTCCTGCCACCTGAAGCACATCCAGCCCAGCTGCTCCGCTTCTGTCACTGCTGCTACCGCCTCCTACTAACAGGTGGATGGAGACACCTGGTGGATGTGAGGGGGAACTGTAGGAGTGGATGTTAACAATTCTTGTTGTAGAGGATTGATCGACTGAATGCATCACATCCTGATGTGTGTATTCTAACAGGGGTGTTAATGAAGTCTCCTTTATGCAGAACATAACAGGGGTTTGACCCAGTAATGAAGTATTGCAATACACCAAAGCCCTACTTTGAATGCAATGAAGCGTCACATTTGCAGAAGTGACGCCATGTTGTTGTTATTTTTCTGTAAATACCAGTTGCGTCAGCTGTGTAGATATCTTTCTGTCAGCTCGTTTCAGATACTGTGTGCCTTCAGTGAACCTACAAGTTAGGTTCTAATCAGGATAATTTACACAAATGATGTGAAAGCAAGTGTGGAATGTGACATAAATCACAGGTACCTAATGTTGCAGACAGAGAGGAAGGATAATCACAAAGGACTGGAAGGAACACAACAGCTTCTACAGTAATACCAGCTGATGTGTGTTTATATTTAACAGAGATACTAAGTGTTTTTATTACTTTTAAAAAGTCACAGAATAACAACTCCTTCTACTTTTTCTCATTTTAATCAGTTGCCGCTGTGTAGGAGTAGTTTTATTCTCAAACAGGTTACCAGACATACCTATATCTGGAGCTGCACACAGAGCCAGCGTCGTCATGTTCTATATGCAAACAGTACGCAATTAATCCCATCAAATAATAAACTCTGAACACCTCAAATCAATGTCAAACAGTGTTGTTATTATCAAGGTTGCTGAGTCTCTGTGTGTTTACCAGTTCACAGTCATATCAAACACTTTTATTACTTTCCCCTTTGTTTAGTTTGAGCAGGAATGCTGCTTTTGGCTGCACTGTTCTCTGGTAAACAAAAAGTCGGTATTTGTCACATGCAGTCTGTTCTAAGCACTTACAGGTAGATGTGCGAGTTTTCTATGCACCAATGAAGACTTTGCTATTAGGCATGTAGATCTATGTATGTTCTTACCTTTGCATTGTATATTTTAAAAGAATATATATATATATATATATATATATATATATATATATATATATATATATATATATATATATATATATATATATATATATATATATATATATATATATATATATATATATATGTAGGCCTTTATTCATTTCCATTTGTTTCATTTTAACTTTGGTGCAAACCCCCTGAGAAGATTTGCAGTGTGAAGAGGGTTTTTGGCCGCCTGCCTTTGCCATCCAGATGTTTTTTTTGCCTTGTTTTGAGTTTACTAACTTAACGCTTAAGTTGCTCATCATTGAGGTCCTTATTTCATAGAAAACTGTAGGTTAAGATGAAGAGCAAACATATACGTATGTATGTGCTGTGTGATTGTTGCAAAGAAAATACTTAATAAATGCATCGCAGTAGGCCAACTTCTGACTCAAATTTGGGTCTTTATTTAAAAATCCAGGATTTAATTGCAGAACCATTATATTCTATTATATATATTATAATGCATTACACACAGCCAAAAAATTGTTTATACATTGGCTAAATTCTGTATTTTATGTGATTTTTTAACCAGTGTTCCTACATTCTCTTTTTTTATTGTATGTAAGAGATGTCATTGATGAATATAACTTTTGACATTTTTATTTAGACTGTAGTAAAAGTACAAACAAAAACAGAAATGGTTACAAAGCATCTGTACCATTTTACAGTATATTTTGTGACTTGTTTATGTGATTTCCAGTCAAAAGAAACATTTTGTTACAGAGATTTTTTTAAACAAAAAAAAAAAATCCAAAGTTTGGCATAGATATAAGCAATTTTTGTCTATCTACATAATGTATAATAATATATATAATATGCTAGAGTATAAATCAGATGCATATCAATATATGTCAAAAGTTGTTATATGCATATTAGGCTTAGGCTTAACTGTATATACATTATGCTTTATTATATTACATTATTATTTTAGTGGCTGATTTTCATATTTCCTACTTACTCATGGACGACCAGCAGGCTCATAGGGTAATTTATGCACCATTACTGAAGGGGGCGCAGCAGGCACAGAGCCGCTTCATCTACCTGCCGGATTTAACTGTCCCAAGAACTCAACTTGTAGTAAACTGACTACTGGCGTACACTTTTTTGCGACTTTTCCAAGTTTACCTGCACAAACTGAGGAGAATATCGCGAGTTTTGTTTGTTTGGAGCTTAATTACTTTCCTCCAGGAATGGCTGCTGATTTGCTGTTTGGAGGCAGAGCTACGTTCGTCCAATTGAGGTAAAGCAACTTTTCATGAAAACTTTCAAACTAACGGCTAGTCAAACGTGGATTCTTTCAGATTTGTTACATATTGTGTGTACGTTCATGAATTTATTTCACAATATCTGCTATTAAAAACCAAGTTATGATGGCTCCACGGTGGGGCCGCACCCACTGGGGATCGAACGTACAATCTTCTGATTCGCAGTTAAACGCGTTAGGTACTGTCATTATCCACTTTAATTGAAGTTTCTGAAAATGAACGATAAATAGATTATGTTGGCAATTTATGGCCATTTCTTGACCATGCGTTTTATATCAGTAAGTAACATCAATGTTATAACCAAATAGCCATACTGGTATTAACTGTACAATATGTTCTATGTCAGAAAATCAGCTCCACTTCAAAAATATTATTAACACCCATATACTGTGGTTCTTATCATCTAGCTGGTTATGATTGAATTATCCCTGTTTTTGGTTGATTATTGCTGACATTCTCCGTACTTAATAAACTTTAATATTAACAATATAGCCTAATTCTTGGTGGTTATACCGACAACGATTGGTCGGATCTTGGCAGGTGCACTGAGGGGGGATTGGTTGTATGGGGATCCTGGTGGGGGTGCTGCTTCTTCTTGGTTTCTGGTGGGATTCATGGTGCTGATTGGCAAACCACAGGTGACACTGGCAACGCTCTTTTTGAGCGAAAGCCAAAGATTAGATGAAGGTAAGATAGTTACATACAGTCTATGGCTAGTTAGGAGTCTATTTTTAGAGCGCAAAAGGAACCGAGCCAGCCAGGAGTCGAACCTAGAATCTTCTGATCCGTAGTCAGACGCGTTATCCATTGCGCCACTGGCCCGATGAAGATCCAGTTTAGTCACATATTCCTGAACTATTTGCAAATGAAAAAGCGCTCTGTGTATAAGCGGTAACGGGCGTGAATTAAAAGTTTGGAGGACTGTTTTCTTGGTCGGACAAGGAAGTTTTAATGACTGGGGCCTACAGTGATTTGCTCCGTATTCCGATACGGAGCTGTTAGCATAAGAAGGCTGCTTGTGATCATAAACAGTTGAGAATCGTGGTTTACATAATATGTGAAACAAACGAGAAAGCAAAAACACGATGGCATATGTAAATCTCTTCCTCGGCTAAACCAAGGATTAGCCGAAAATAGTTTAATTTGCACATTCTGAACGCGAAAAAGCGACGAGCCAGCCAGGAGTCGAACCTAGAATCTTCTGATCCGTAGTCAGACGCGTTATCCATTGCGCCACTGGCCCACGTGACTGAAACAGGGACAAAAGCGTTTTTGTAATTTCGCAACACAAGAAATATTGATCAGTTATACTGTTCTTTGTGGAAGCTTTATGTCAAATTGTGTTGTATTTTAAATCGTGGCTAATGAACTAAAAAATAACATTAACATTAATGACAAGACGTATGGCAATAATGACCTTGTCTCGTTGCCCGCAATGCCCCCATTTAACCAACAGGT
This sequence comes from Amphiprion ocellaris, assembly GCF_022539595.1. Taxonomy (NCBI): domain Eukaryota; kingdom Metazoa; phylum Chordata; class Actinopteri; family Pomacentridae; genus Amphiprion; species Amphiprion ocellaris. The sequence continues at coordinate 10,369,733 of NC_072774.1, forward strand.
GGCGCAGTTGGACCATAAACTGTAATCTTTCCTCAGAGACAGACATTGCCTCTGGTGTCATAAATTGATCTTAACTATATGCCCATTTTCTCACTGGCCATTCTTGACAGATTCATTTAAGCAAGGAGTAGTTAGGGGATCAACATTAATAAAACTTAGTCATTATTACTGTAAGAAAGGCAAAGTGATAAAAATTTGCAGGATTTTTGAATCACCACAGTCAGCGAAAAATCCCAGGTGTTTTGTGTTTTCAGTTCTATCACTGCCTGGGGTGTAGTATTGCAACACGTTTTCATGTTTGAACTCACACAGTGAAATCAAGCAACAGTACTGTCTGTCCTGTTGTGGCACCACATCTGTATTAATGTGGTGTTTTAACTGCCTGTGTGGGAGATAAGACATGAACCAGAACACAAGGGGATCACTAAAGTATCTTTTCCACTTTCACTTACAGATTTACAAAGCAACTTGTGCTTTGGATAAATCAATATTTTGCTGCGCTTTATTTAGTGTGGCTTTTTTTGATTTGCACACTTCTTCTCAAGGCCAATGCATACAGTAGATATTTAGGTCACCCGTGCAAACTGTAAAATATTCACTGAAAACATTCACAAAAAAGACCATTACTCTGCAGAATGCACACATAGGCACACTTTTCAATGTAGCCAATGAAAAAGCAGATGACTTCATCCTTCATGGTGGAGGCGCTGGTTTTATGTTCACTTCACGGATGCAGAATTACATGGAAGTAGGTTTCATTTGAATATTGGTTGGACACATGAAATGGGAGATTTGAGTGTCAAGCACGGTTCTGCACTCAGGTTCATTTAAGGCACCAATTTGTACCTACTGTGCATCAGTTTACAGTAAAAATGTCTATTTATGTGCAGGAAAACACAAAGACAATTCAAAATGTAATGTGACATATATGGATCTAATTGTGTTTTCAAATTAGATTTTGTGGTTGTGTGGGCTCATAATTGATATTTTTAGAATAAAAAAAGACCCACCCTCATCTGTTGTGTCTATAATATACAGCATATTTGACACATTAAGTTCAGGTTAAATTTCAATCTTGTATTGGGTGTGTTTTTACCTGGATCGACCTAAACGATGTAACACATTTACTTTTACCAGTTTACATAATCAGGAATTAGTACCTTTCTAAAACCATTATGTTCGCTGAAGAAAATGGTTTCTGCTTTGTCTGGATGATATCTTTGACATTTGCTTGTCTTCACTACTCTTTACTATTTGTAGCAACAGTGAGATAAGGCTCATTTCCATGCACTGGACACGTCCCAACTTGTTCTTGGTAACCTGAGCGACACATGCTGGCATCCTGCTTGTACAAACAGGATATTTAAGTAACCTATTATTGGATTTTCATTAACTTTGTTCAACAGCTCTGGGGGCTATTTGATTTCTGTGATCACCAAGATATGAGGCTTATACGATAAGACAGTGAGAACCTTTTAAATGAAAACTACAAGGAAACGAACAGTTGTGATAAAAATGCATCTTTGGTTGCACAATATGTCGCCACCATTGCTTTGTTGTTGCATACTTTTAGTTAGTATTGTTATTTTTGTATACTTTATATTGTATTTCTGAGATTGTTTTTCGGGCATCATTAAATTTAGAAACAGAACTGGATATAACATTTGCACAGTAAGAAGGACAAAACATTCATGTAAGTGAACTTCCACCGATCACTAAGAATTATGCTGATGCTGACTCACTGCAGTTCCTCTCAGCAGTCACATGTTCAGACATCGGATTTCTGTTGCATGTGGTGTACGTAGCAGCTACTCAGAATCATCCTGTTCACATTTTCAGCACAGACACAACCACAGAACCACTGAGCAAAGATGTGCTCTCATACATACCCCTAAAAGCTTCCATAGAAAACGACTAGACCTCACTTTTTTAATTCTTGAAGATGTTTGACCTCTCATCCAAGAGGCTTTTTTTAGTTAAAACTGATGGGGAGTCCCAAATAAATAATATGACATGGCAAATCACATGGCTAATGTACCATTGGTCACCCAAGACTCATATGTATGGACTTTCTAGGGAGGGATCTCAAGACTGCATTATAGGTACCTGATAAGTGGTAGATAGATAGATAGATAGATAGATAGATAGACAGACAGACAGACAGACAGATAGACAGATAGATAGATAGATAGATAGATAGATAGATAGATAGATAGATACATAGATACATAGATAGATAGATAGATATCTAGATAGATAGATAGATGTCTGGGGAAATCCGGGGTATCCAGTAGCTCATACATGTCAGATTTAAGAAAAATAATGAAACCAATGTACAAAAACAAAACACAATAAACATTCAAATTGTGCTGCTTGAAGAAATAAGGCGAAACAATTGCTGATATTTACAATAAAGGTGCAAATTTGCTGCCATTTATATTAAGAAACAGTCTAAATACAATGTAAAAATAGCACAAATAATATGCATAAATGGTGTCATAGACATGGCTGCTTCAGATTCATAGACTCCTCTTTTAAATGATCTGCCTTTTCGGTCCAGAATGTGAACTTTTCCGCCTTCAAAGTAAAACCTTTTTGTTTTATTTTATGAACTGCTGAGTCTTCTCCTGGGGAACTGGCTGTCTTATATGAACTCAAACATTTGATTTGTGGAAGTTAAGGCGAACAATCATGACTCTTCACACAAATTGTGCTTTTTATTTAATCTTATCATTGTGCTTCCTATTGAAAACTCCTTTTCATTCATGCGTAAACAGATGTTTGCAGTTACAATTACAATTTAACCCGCACTCTCTTAGTTTTACACATTTAAAACGCATGCACAGCAAAAATGTGCGCACAACTTGTGGCTAAAATCACATCCGACCCGTCCCACCGGTGCATAAATCGAGCGCACCCACGGCTCCCTGTAACCCCGCCCCTCCGGTTAACTCCCCCATGACGTCAGCAGAGTCCTCCCAATGCGGGGGCTCTGTGGATGGGCTCTGGCTGCACCGTGGAGAAAACGTGCATTGAGTCCGTGTGTGGTGTCAGCGACAAATAAACCCGAGCAGCGCGCACCGAGCCGCGGTGAGAGGCGGTGGAAGCTGCTGCATCCAGGCGGCAGCTCCGGATAAACACAGGGATTCACGGGTGTATGCATTAATGAGTGTGTGCGGATACCTGGCGCTGCTGGACGGTTTTCGAGGATTTAAAAGCGGACTGATGGAGCTGCGGGCACACTGAGGATCTGCCCCCCAGACCGACTCCCCGCGTCCCTGCATGTGTTTCCTGGCATGGAATCGTTTTCTCTGCTAATTCATCAAAGGGTTAATTGATAAAGTCCTGTTTTGGGACCTCATGGTGCTTGAAGGGTAAGCAGAATCCGGAGTGTCGGTGTTTTGTTTATCAAATCAGCACCTCGTGGATCCCTGCGTGTCTTTTGTTTTGCAGTCCAGCCCCTGTATGCCTGTCAACAAAAATGCAAAGCTGGTGCATTTCACCCAGAGTGTTGTCTTTGTGTGCGTGGCTGTTTGCAAACAAAAACACACCCCTGGTCTGTGTCTCTTGTGTTAGCAGGGACATGGACGGGATCGGGAACACCATGCAGAAGAAGGCTGCAGAGCTGGAGCGGCTCGCCGAGGTGCTCGTCACCGGGGAACAGCTCAGGTCGGTCGGTCACTCCTGGTGCAAACCCTCGCTGACCTCCACGGTCGGTTGCAGCTTCTTTCAGGGGGAAGTTCTGGCATATTTGTGAAATAATGCATTTGCAGTGTGACATAGCTAATAAGTGTTTACTTTATGTGTGTGCAGCCGTGCATGCTGTGGTCAGGACTCTAAATGAGAGCAGTGGGTGTTGTCACTGGTTGATGATCATGCATGGAGCTATTCTCTCTCTCTCTCCTTACCGGCCCTACAAGCAAGTTTCAGCGCCTCTGCAGTGTTCACAGCCAGACAAAGACATCCACACATGCCTCATCTATGTAACATGACAGCCAGAGGCGTTGTAATGTCTGGATTCTGAAGGATGTTTCTTTTCCTTGTGTTCAGGCCTGAACGCACCGTTAATTTTCGGTTGCTCCACCAGCACAGTGCCCTTTGAGCTGCACAGAGGAAGATGAACCTACTAACCCTGTGTCATTATCATGCCCTGCCCATTCATCCTATCAGGGATTTGAATCCAGCCGGTGTTGCTGACATGTTGTACCCTTTGACCTGCAGCACTGTACGCAGAGATCAGCTTCATAACCGTGGTGGCGTTCGCTGCCTCATAACCCCAGCAGTGAATAGAGGCTCAGGCGGTCAAGCATGGCACCAATGCCTGGAATTTCAGCCCCCGATTGAACCACGAGGAAAACACGGAGTTGTTTTCTCCAGCTGGCTCTGAGAAATTGAATTTTGCTGCTTCTGAAGAGCTGTAGCAAGTAACACTGAAGTCATCCCCTCGAGAGATTAATAGCTGATCTGAGCACGTACTCCTCAGTGTACTCTCACTCAGCCCCAGAGTGTTTATCATCGCATGCTTTGTGTGTGTCAGTGTCCCTGGCACAGCTGTGAACACTGAGGCTGCCAGCTGGCAGCGTGACTGGTGTCGCTGAGCAGAGGGCTGCTTGGGCTTTCTGTCTCCAGAGTCCTCTGAGACGCTGCTGCTGTTCTGGGCAAAAGGACTTGAGGTTGTTGAGGTTGTGACATAGAAGACTCGTGTCTCTTCAGCCTCTGTATATGTTTCCTTTCTGCCTCCTCTGCAGATGTTGTTTCGTCAGTCGATCCATCACAACCGTTTGATGGATTGCTATTAAATTTGGCTCACATATCCACATCCCCCCACAGGATGAAGCCTGTTGACTTTGGTGACATTTTGACTTCTACTCTGGACTCGGTGAAGTTCACATCTGTCACTGTTGGCTGGATTACCATGAACTTTGATATAAACATTCATAAATCACTTATGTTTATACATTTCAGTAACCTTTGCCTTTAAATTTCATTCAGTATCACCATGTTACTGATAATGCTAATTAGCACATGCTATCATGCTGCCATCTATAGCTAAGGTGAAACTGTGAACACAGTAAACATCATACCTGCTTACTGTTGCATGTTGCATTGTCATTGTGGTCATGTTAGAATGCTGATGTTAGCATTTAGCTCAAAGCACTTCTGTGTCTGAGTACAGTCTCACTCAGCTGCCTGTCTATGAGGAGCTGCTTTCACATTTAATAGCAACGCTGGATATGTATTTCAGATATCAGCAATGAAATTATGACAAATAATGTCACTTTTGCCATTCATGTGTATGAGGTTTCTCATTAAAGATGTCTATAGATCACCTGTAGATATCTGCAAAGTAAATAGTGAATATCTGCAGTTGTAATTCCAGTTTCATATGTCTAAAATGTATTTTTTTTCCATTATGAATTCTAGTTTAAGATATCTTTAATTCCTCTTAATTAAAGTTGTCTATACTGTCTCTTATAGATTTCTTAATTTAAGTTTAAAGTAGTTGGAATAATCTATCTCAAGCTGGAATTCTGCCAAGTCAAAATCTAATTACAGATATCACGAACTAGATTTTTGACGAGACTAATCAGCTTAGCAAACATCTCTAGTTACATTAGAAGCTACGGCAAGCAGGAGGTGGAGACATTCTATGGCACTGCAGGCGTGACCGCATATGACGTGCTGTTTTACCACCGTGTCAGAGCAGCCTGAGGCCCACGTTCTGGTAAATTTCGACCACAAGACTCCCAGTAACTGAAGCTCCCATTCTCCAGAAATTCCTCACTGATGAGCTCTTCCTATTTTACGGCATTCTCTCACGATTTTGTCCACCACAGCAGCTGCCATTGCTTCTACTGACACGGTGTCCAATGGGAAGGCCGTGCACAAAAATATGGACTATTTACAATCGAGATATGTGCAGGTGTTGTTTTGGCTAATTGAAAATGAATCATGGATAACTTTATCTGTTGCTCTGACCAGTCAAAATCAATCAGTCAGACTTTATTTATAGAGCACTTTTTGTACAAATGAAATAAAATAATATAAAAATGCAAGAAAACAATACAAACAACCCTTAACGCCATGTTATAAATAAAAGACTTAAAAACACCGAGGAAACGCTATCCTGTATAACACATGCAATGAGATAAACTGAAATAAAATAAACATCCATCATTAAAATATAGGTAGATATGTGAATGGCAGAATAGAGGTCAGAATTAGGAAAAACAGAATAAAAAGGAAGTAATAAACGATACATGAAATGGACTACAATATGTAAATAAGTGATTAAATACAGAAATTAATAAATCAAATTTGTTCTAGGAAGAGTAATTAATAAATATAATCCATGAAATCCATCATCAACACTTCAGAAGGACATTGCTGGTATTTGTTATGTTGATTCTGCTTGTCAAACTCAGCTATTTAAAGTTAGAAACAGCTTGTGGACTCTCATTTTTCTTACATTTAACAGTATAAAGCCACACTTTCCCCAAGTGTTTCCTTCACTGTTCACCTCAACTCCCTGATTAAGCTTCGTCTGGAACAAACCGAAGGACGATATGAAAAGCAGAGAAAGTCACAGCCAGTTTCATTCCGCCAGCAGCAGCATTCATGATTACAAAATTCCACCTGATATGAACAGCAGCAGGTATAAAAGCGAGGAGTGTCCACACCTTTTGTTTATTCATTTTATCACGAGTCCAGTTCAGGGAACATGACACAGTTCCTGATACTGATAACAGAACACTGGCTGGTTTTTTTTCTTCTTTTTTTTTTTTACATCTTTGTGTCCCATCGTGTCGTATCTCAGGACAGATCTGTATTTTATGCTGAAAAACAGACCGACATCACGGCACAGAGTCCCAGGCAGCTGCTGTAGTGAGTCTTGTGACCAGTTCGTAGTTGTAAATGGGGAGTTTGTTGCACCGTGGCAGGCAGAATGTGGATTTATGAATGCTTTCATCCGGAGTCATTCAGAAATCCTCCTGCCTGCTATTGTTTCTCGGCGCGAGTGTGAGATTTTGCTTCCAGCTTCTTTGTTTTTATGTGAGGATTAGACTGAAGCTGGGCACAGAGAGAGGATGATGATGATGTCTGAATGTTAAGTCTGTAAGTCCTTCAGCTGAGCTTGTTTGCCTGTCTCGAGTCCTGGCAGAATAGTTGGACCGAAGCGAAGCTGTCGGTGCTAATCTGGAGCGATGCTGGCCAGCTGCACACGGACTCAGCATGCAGTGGAACTAGCCAGCTGCAGGAGGCTTGGCTGAGACTTGGCTTTTGGCTCTTTCTCAACATTCAGGTTCAGGTGGAGGTCAGTGTGGTGATGTGAAACCCACGTCAAGGCCGTCCACGAGAGCTTTATCATGTTATCACGCGACATTGTAAGACATATAGTATATAATATAATAATTTAATGACATTATACATTCCTGCAGATGATGTTTAAATGGCATAAATTCACCTCCAACCTCCAGGACTGGTTTGCCCTGTCAGCTTTTTTAAACAAACACTTGACCTCGTGTGTTCAGGTTGTTCTTGAGTCTCTAAATCATTTTTTGTGCTCTTTGAAGATTGTTTATCTAAGATGCTCAAATATGAAACGCACGTCACATAGATAAGTACAAAAGAAAACGTAGGCTGTTCTGTTTAAACTTCTGAACTCCAAGTGAGTTTTTCTCTCCGGTCACAGTTTTACTTACTCAGGGCTCATTTTTCTCTCTAATATAAAGTCCTGTACCTGTATGGAAACAACACAATCATTGCTAGAAGGAGACAGAATTCAGAACTATCTTATGTGTACTATAATAGTCAGAATACCAGAAATGATAAAGAGCAAAAGCTGATTTGATGATTTATTTTACAGAAGAAATCTAAAAAACTGAAATTACCATCTACACTTTCCAAGTTCCCACTTGTGTTACCAATGCTGGAAAAGAAATAGTGGCCCTACATGCTACAGACATGTAACTTCTACAACTTCTACAAACAGGCGCTTTCACACATCTGCACATCAGCAGTAGAAAGATGTTTCGCCATGCTGAATGTATCTTCTGGCAACTCGCTAATCTATATAATCATTTTGAGCCATGCTGCATTTATTTTATTGATCAACTATGTTTGAGTTTACTCTCAGTATCTCTAATTAATTTTTGTGCTTTTCTCCTCTTTGTGTAAACACAGCCTGCAGTCCAGCCGAAAAGTACCTGAATTTTTGTCACCTTACACGAGTCTCTTATAGCATCTTGGCTGTGCTAAAGAGTGCAAAAATTTTTTTTAACAGGATCTGGTGAAACCATTTATTTTTGATGGATTTTTGAATTAGACATGTAGAATAAAATGACAAATTAAGACTTATCACAACTTTTGCTGTACATTTAGTTATTTTTCCTGATGGAACCACATATCAAAAGTAGTTCTTTTAGGATGGAGGGGATGTTGAAAATCAGATGATGATTTCAGTTTTCATTTGATAAATAGTGTAAAAAAGTACAACATGCCTGTCAAACCCACTAACATATTTTGGAGTTCAGAGGGTTAAAATGAGAAATAAGCATGTATTATATAAGCACTCATCAGCCAGAAGATTAAAACCACTCACAAGTGATATAAATAACATTGATCATCCTGTTAAATTCAAATTTTCCCATTTAGATTATTGTAACTCCTTTCTCTCTGGTCTCCCCCTCAAGTCCCTCCATAAACTAGTTCAGAATGCTGCACCAGGATACCTTCTCTCCACCACATCCCCCCTGTTCTCCTACAGCTTCACTGCCTCACAATCACATTCCGCATTATCTATAAAGCCATGCTCCTGGCCTGCAAGGCCCTCCATAACCTCGCCTCCCATACCTCACTGAACTCCTCCACATAAACACACCCAGCCGGACTCTCAGATCGTCTTCCTCCTTCTTCCTTAAGGCATCTACACACTGTGAGATTTGAACAATCTTATAAGTTCACAGCTTGCTACACTGCTACAGCATGGATCTAATAATCTTTGGGCACGACGTGAAGTTTGCTCTGTGCAGATTGCACGATGAAAATGCAGCTGAATCGCAGCCTACGATGTACGTGAATCGACATGAATGCAGAAAAATACAACGTTATAAGCGTGCGCCGTCCATCAATGAAAAATAAATAACCGAAGCATAAACGGAGCGCCTACGATCACAGGGAGATGAACGGAGTCCTCGCCCTTGTGACATTTATGTGTTGGGAGAGAAATCCCAAAAAAGGAAATATGCTTCCATACTTTGTCCTTTTTTGTCCGGTTGTGGTACGAGCTGGAGGACACTTCAATAAGGCTTCTGCTGCCACAACTCTACTAGGATGTCTTCTTTGTTTAAATCCCACACACTTGTTGTGATGCGTTTTGCAATTGAAGCCGCAAATCATCTATTTGGGTTTAGCACCAGTGTCGCGCTGATCAGTGTGTCATTTCATACTGCATTTCTATTGGTTAGTTAGTTGCAGTCACACTGAAATGATCTCCCCAAATTTCTGACAGTCAGAATTTTATCGCAGCGTGTTTTCGATCGCAAGACAACGGTTGTCCTTGAACCTGTCTCACAGTGCGATGTAGGACCACTGATTTAGAACCAAGACCAAAGATATCGCCACGATTCTCTCACGATTGTTATCTTTCATCTGGGACGGCTGAAAATTGCACAGTGTGTGGTGGCCTTCACTCTCCCTTCTGCCCGTATGACCACCATGGGGTCCAGAGCCTTCAGCCACTCGGCCCCCGACTCTGGAACTCCCTCCCACCTGACATTCGTAACATTGACACGCTGGACACTTTCAAATCCCGTCTCAAAACCCACCTGTTCAAACAATCCTACTCACTCTGACTTTCATCTCACTGCTACGTTTTGCTTCTGTTTTTAAAATAGTTACATTTCCTTCTTTAAAACTTTTTACCACTTTAAGTTTTAAATTGTTGATGTGTTTTAACTTTGCTTGCTTTGTACGGTGTCCTTGGGTGTTTTGAAAGGCGCCAATGAATAAAATCTATTATTATAATTTTCTGCTGGGAAACCCTGGGTCCTGCCATTTACACGGGTGCTGCTTGAACCCATATCACTTAATTTAACATATTCCAGACCAAACAAACCCCTGTGTCCCAACAGCACTCCCTGAGCAGGACAGTGTGGCTCCTGACTCTGCAAAGACTGCTCAGGAATGAGTCTAAGAATGACAAAGAGCTCAGGGCGTCGACCAGCATCTTAACTCCCTCGATCCCAATTCAGTCGAGCATCTATGAAATATGTCGCAACAAGCCAGCTCCACAGAGGCCACAAACCACAACCCACAGCACGCAAAGGATCCACTTACAATGTTCTGGTGTCGGACACCACAGGACGCCATCAGAGGTCCTCGTCCTGAAGGGCCACAAATGGAAACCAACACAACTTTCGGCAGGCGCTTTTAACGTTGTTGCTGATTGATGTGTCTCATATCTCTGCACCACAGAGCTGCGTTGCTGTCTAAGAATTATTCCAAACACACTGAGCCACACGGCTGCTCTGAGTGACGGCTTCCTTCACTATCATGAACACCACAGTTTACTTTGAGTCAGTCCCACAAATCATCATCCTGCTGCCATAAATTCTCACCGGAGCAACAAATTGCAAACTAATCCACTGCTGAGAATAATCCCCCAAGAAGTTGGAAATAATCCTCCTGTTTGTGTAACCTTTGCTAAAGACGACAGCGTCCAGCTGTTTTGGGAAATTATGGAGATTTTTTTTCATGAATGAAACCATGTATTTGTATTATTTGATTTTATTTGTTTTAAAGATAATGCATCTTTAGTAGCAGCATGTGGGCATAGAGCTGAATGTCACTGACAGGTCATCTGCCTCACTCCAGTCTTCCTGTTATCACAAGTGTCCAACAAAACAAAGTATAGGTTCTCATTCATTTTTAAAAATTTTTTTTTTACAAATTGTGTTGAAGAATCCTTAAGAAGGGTCTTTTCTTTTGCAATTTATTTGTTTGATTCCAGGCTGGTGACTGATTCATGGCCTTCGGTTGAACCAGAGAGTTTTTTAGTTATTCATGGAATTTGGTTGCTGCACACGACTTATTTTTGACAATTTTTTAAAAATATACCTGTGAAATAAAGTGATTCTGATTAAAATATCAGAATTTTAAATACAAATTTGGTTAATTTCTCACACAATTAGTTGTAGGACTGTCAGAAAGTTGAAAATCAGACAGCTCTTACTGTTTATACGGTTTAATTTCTGGATTATATGTATAATTTCTGGATTTTGTTTAGATGATAGACCTTTAAAGCCTGTTGGTAGGTTTTGGATTTCAGAAGGTGAAGCAGTAATGCCAGTTTTGTTTTTGAAATATCAAGATACAGATCGTAATTGTTGTTAGTTGGTAGTTTTTTTTGAGGAATCATGAAGAATCCTCGTGAAAATGGTTTCCAGCTGCATAGTCACTCACGGTTTATGGTTTATGACTGCGCCAAGGAGTTCAGATGTTTTTTGTTTTACACAGTATCTGGTTACTGCACACTGCTTACTTTTGACAAGTTTTTAAATTCTACCTGTAAAATGAAGTGATTCTGATTAAATATTATGATCTCAAGCCAAAATCTGGTTACTTCCACAAACAGATGAGGAAGTTGAAAATCAAACAGTTTTTCCTGTTACTTTATGGTTTCTGGCTCTGATAATGCAGAATTTGGGGATTTTTTTTTTCCAAGATAACAGATATTCCACGCCTGTTGCTAGGTTTTGGACTTCAAAAGGGGAAGCTGTAATGTCAGTTAGGTTTTTAAAATATCAACACAGAGTTGGTAATTGTTAATTTCTTTGAGGAGTCATGCTGAAAAATACTGAAGAAAATGTCTATTGTCCTGCTGCTTCTTTGTTTCCAGGCTGCGGCTGCATGAGGGGAAGGTGATCAAGGACCGGAGGCACCACCTTCGAACTTACCCAAACTGCTTCGTTGCCAAGGAGCTCATCGATTGGCTGATCGAACACAAGGAGGCCTCCGATCGAGACACGGCCATCAAGATCATGCAGAAACTTCTGGACCAGAGCATCATCCACCACGGTGAGGCTGAGAGTGTGTGTGTGTGTGTGTTAGTCTTGTGCGTGCTTCAGTTGTGTTTTCCGTTTTCTATAACAGCGAGGGTCTCTCTCCATGTCTTCCTCTCTTCCTCTCTTTCTTTCCTGACATTTTCTGGGAACAAGCAGTGCCTTTTAATAGATGACTCTCGCTGTTTTCTGGCCAATTTGGCTCCAGCACAGCGTCTCGCTACCTGCTGCACATTTGACCAGACTCTGGAGACAAAGAGAGGACTGCCTTTGTTTTTAATTGATGCTTAGACACAGCCAACTTCATATTAAATCGACCGAACTGTAGGTTAATGAATTTAAGATGTTTATATGTGAGTAGTTGCTTTATACAAAGACAATCAACATTCCGATGAGGCCCTAATGGGACATTTCATGCTGTATTCTGTCATCGTAAATTAGCTCCAGCAGATGCAGATGGTCGTAACGTAAAAGTGCCTCTGCAGCTCGCAGTTAGATGCCATTGAAGCAAATGGATTTAGCTGTAAAGTAAATGTGGAGTTTGTTGGCTTGTTAGTCAAAGGTGTTAATAATGTTAAACAGGTTTTGATGTTTATTTGGGTCTCTTAAGTTAACTGTCAAGCAGCGTCTGGATGGATTTTGCTCCTGTCACGTTTTTACTCACCGTAGGTTCATTTTTCACTGCAATGTAAAGTAATTCACTGCTATAGAAACAACACAACCATGACTAGAAGGAGAGTGAACTCTAGCATGTTTTTATTCAATATATCAGTTAAAGTGCCATAGATCAGAAAAAACTAACAAATGTTTAATCTTTTTGATGATTTATTTTGCAACAATCTGAAAAGCCTGGAATGGAAATCTAAAACATTTTTCCAAGTGCTTGCTGGTGTTACCGTTTCTGTGAAGAAATTATGGCTCTACAAACTATGCATTTTTAGCTACTTGCATTTTTAGATTGTTGTTGTCTGCCTTGTTTTTGTCCAAACAGCCTGCAGTTCAGCCGACAAGTACCAGAATTTTTGTCAAGTAGACTGTTGGCTGGAGTGGCGTTAGTTGTTGCTTCTAGGTTGTACCGTATTTTTTGTTTTTTTACGCAATCTGGTTATTGTACGAGGCATATTTTTGACACATTTTTATAATGAGACATGTAGGATACAGTGATTCTGATGAAATATTACTATTTTCTGCTTGAATTATGTTAGTTTTCCACACAGAAAATCAAAAATGAGTTGAGTCTTACTTATTTTTCCGTTTCTGGCTGCGATAAATAAAAGTAATGTGTGCATTTGACAATTTAGGGTTTAGTAGCTGAAGTTATTATTTGTGGTATTAAAATACCTAGATAGAGAATTCAAGGAAACACCAAGGCAGCTCTGTCAGTGTCCATCTATGTCTATATATAGTGTATCTCTGCACAAAAGGCTCTACTTCCTCACAGTCTGTTAGTAACAAACTCTACCTGTTGTGGTTCTTTGTCTCCAGTAATCCGTGTGTTTCTCTTACTAAAGTATATTTCCTGCATGCTGTGTTTGTAGTGTGTGACGAGCACCGGGAGTTCAAAGACATGAAGTTGTTTTACCGCTTCAGAAAGGACGACGGCACGTTTCCGCTGGACAGTGAAGCCAAGGTCTTCATGAGGGGGCAGAGGATCTATGAAAAGTATGCACACACAAACACAAACCCAAGCAGCAGTCATGCAGACATACACAACCATCCATGCTGTTTATGGTGTTGCAGTGAGAAGGGTTGAAAGAAATGGATGCATTTTTGACTGATTATCTCACTTTCAGCATGTAGCTTTAAGGAAATGGTGCAGCATTTGGGAAAACATGGTCATTTTTGTGTATTGTACAAGATTAGATGGGAAAATTGATGAATGGTGCTGGTATTTTTAACTGGAAACAGCTAGAATGTCTATATATTCAGGTTACGAAATCTGCCCTAAATAAGGCTTATAACAGTGTAAGAAACAGCAATTTGCCATTAATGGTGCTCGACTTTTTTCAGCTGGGATTATTAGACAAACACCAGATCAGATAATCAGTGAGCTATAGAGTCATTCAGAGGCTGATTTTCTAGAATTTGGATCGATGCCAAAATGTCTCCTCCCTTCTAGTCTTAATGCTAAACTAATGGGCTGCTGGTACCAGTTATGTATTTACAATACAGGCATGTGTGGTATGTTGATCTTTTAATCTGAGGTTTGACTAGAAGGAAAAAGGCCTAAAATGCTGAACTTTTCCTTTAAAGCAATGCAGATGTTCGTCTGTTGTGGTATAAAGTAGCAACTAATGTAAAGATTGTGTGTCTCAAATTAGTTGTTGGATCAACACAAATCAAAAGGCTGGGTGATTTATGTGGAAAATCTAAGTCAAGGTTCGGAGTGGATGACTTGGACTAGGTGTGACCCTGATCCGGCGTCCGTCAGGGCTCACCCCAACGTCAAGTCCATCAGCCTTACAGCAGGCCTCTGGGAGTGCATCGCTTAGGTGGAGGTGGTGGGTAACACAGGGTCAAAATGTTTTAAGACCATAAATTCTGTCTTGTACAGTGAATAGTTTGCCACAGCTTCGACTACAGGCTATGAGAAGTCCAGGTGACTGCAGACTAGCGCACCTTGGGAGACCTGCACAGAAGTGACAGGATAAAACAACGAAGGGTGAAGCGGCTTCATTTACAAATAGGCTGCTTCTGAGCCAGGGAGGGAAAACGTATGGAATTTGTTCATGCTGCCAAACTTTGTGTTTTTGCTGCTTGTTTTTGTAGTGGCTTGCATCTAATTTGAAATGAAAGTGTCCTTTGCTGCTACATTTGGTTGTGTCATTGCCCAGCCCTTATGATATCTTATCATAACAACAAAGAAGAAGAACAACCAAACTTAAAATTGCTGTCATGCCGGAGCACGCAGGCTGATAAGGGAGTTACTTTCTCATAAAATGTTTCATGTATTTTATTTATGTAGTACTCCCTATTCCTGCAGGCATATCCTCCTGCATTCCCTCTGTTTTAGTTTTACTGTGATGCACTGATATGAATGATTGGATGCATGATATTTAACTTGTCTCCATAAAGGCTGTGCTTGTGAAGAATACTGATGTGATGAATAGTGAGCTATGACTTCCGTATTTGATGCTGTTTCATGTTTTGGAGCTTCATAGCCCTCTTGGCAAACTATGACACATGCCATCCATGTACTTCCTGCTTTCCTCTCTGCATCTGTTTGTAAGAGTCGCTGCCGTTCTCCACAGCATGCTGATTGAGTACATCAGAAACTCTGCCACCCTTCACTTTTAGAAAATTTGTTTTGCTGGTAAATTTGATCCTATTAGATGAGAGTGCATATCTCGGTGCTGGCCTGCTTTTCGAGAGTAATAAAAGCCTGCAGGATTAGAAAAATCAGAGCATATTGGAGGCTTCTTAACAAGAGATGAGTCACAGCATTTGTTCAGAGATGAGCAGAGCAAATGGAACTGTTTTTGTTTGTCATCAGCTTTGTACCCATGTAGTATTTCCAGTGATGGTCTGACTAATAGTTTCTACCAAAACACCACAAGCGTGTATCTCCACCTGTCTGTCTGTGTGTTGGTTGTGTATCAGTGGCATCATCGCAGTTTTGGATTCGCACACTTTTTGTCTCTGTGAAGAAACACTCGAGCAAACAGTGCTTCTCTTAACACGTACGCAGTGACACACTTTATAAACAGAGACCTATTTTTTATGTGTGTTTCTGAGTCAACACACACACACACACACACACACACACACACACACACACACACACACACACACACACACACACACACACACAGAGTTGTTACATAAGAAAGAAATAGTCCAAGGGGAGACATCTGTCGTCTCTACTCTCTAAGCTATGTGTTTATGTAATCACCATGGTGCAGCCCAGCATTCACACACCCTCCAGCTCTACTCTGGTGGTTTCTTGCTTGTGAACTGCTTCACGGCTACACTTAGGGCACAAATAACAGTCCTGCAGCATAAACAAACAACCATCTTTCTTGTGCCTGAGTGCAAAGTGCAAACATGTCCCGTTGAGGGAAGATCGCTGTTCCTGCTTCCTGTTTTCATACACGTGAAACAATGTATGATTTAGTTCTGCGGTGAGCAGTTTTCTTACCTAAGCACTACACGGGTTAAAAAGGTGACTTTTTTTTTTTTAATCTAGGGTTTCGGATCAACAACATTAAAGTCACAGAAGTGGGAACCAGATCGTCATGAATGCGTAGGTTGTTGGCCTCAAACGGGAATTTGGCCTCATTACATGTCTGCCATGGCACGCTCATACAACGGAGAAGAAACGTAGGTTGATGTATATTCCCATTGGGGGGCTTTGTTTATTACGTAAATACCTATTTCTTGGGTTATCCCTGAAATCCACCGAAAATGATTCACCTGTATAGCCTCAATACATCAGTGATGAAAACCTGATTCTTGGCGTTTCCATGTTGGTGTGTTTATCAGTTGTTTATTAATCCTTTGAGGTATCTTCAAAACCCCCTCCAGTGAAAATCAATTTATTTACCTTGTTAACACATCCATATGGTGTTTTCTATACGCTGGAAGACGTGTCATGAGCGGACTAAGCAGTCATGGCTGAGTCTTCAGTCAGCTGCAATTGACTTGCAGGGTTGGGCTTTTCGCATCGCTATTCTTCTTCAACATTGGTCTCTAGTCGGAACATGTGTGACTGAATTACTCCAATAATATAACTTGCCATTGTGAGTAGAGCAGTTTTCCAGTGTTTGAAGAGAGTTGTAGGTGAGCTGGTGTGCATGGGGTGCAGCGAGCAGGAAGCAGTAGATGTAGAGAGAGTCGGGGTTTTGAAGGGTTTAATCAGTGACCGAGAGCAACTTTAATATCTAGTAGATGTACGGCATTTTGTTCAGACATTCATGATTGAATCCTTATAACTTTGGAAAACCTCAAGCGTTGCAATGAGGTTCAGATTTTTGAATTTTTAATGTTTGAGTGAAATGAATTCCTGTAAATGTAAATAGCGTTCCCATTAGCTTCAGCTATATTTTGCTTTTAGTGCTAAGTAACCCACAAACCATGAGGAAGAACACCAGTAACGTTCTTTCTCTCATCATGATTCCAAAACTGTTCACACTGAAACACACTTTGATCATGTTCATAACATGGAATCTTAAATTTTATATGGAAGGTAAACATAGTGAGCATGACAACACTAATTTGTCTGTAGACTGATGTTTGGAAGCCTTGAGTTTAAAATTAAGCATCATGCAACATGTGACACAAGTTACCAACTTTGATTGGCTATTCACCATCTTGGCGCCCTCAAATTAAAATTTGAAACTGAAATTTGACATCACATCCAAAAAGGATGGATCCTAAATTTGGGCATTGGGATGTTGTGCTTGTGCAGTGTGAGCAGTAGTTTCTAGTTTGTCCATTACACAAACAGTTTTATTACCCCTGAAATGGAGACTTTTGGTAACGACCCTGCTAGCCCTGGTTTAGTTTAAATACTGAATACAGTATCCTTGAGTGTTTTAAAATGCAGCAGAAACTAAAATGTATTCTCATAATTGTGAGTCTTACTCTGGGATTGAATTGCAGAGACTTTTGGAAAAGATGATTCAGACTCCCGTGCCTGTTTTCTGATTGGGTCTGAACCACTATGGTTCATTCTTGTGATCTCCTGTTGTACCACATCAGCCTTGGCCACCAGTTGTTTTCTGCATGAATTACAGACGCTGTTGACCTTGTTGTTTTATTCTAGCAGCCGTTCTGCAGCTAAGGGAATCAGTGACCTTCCTTTTCACCATTGCTGTCCGTCGTCTAGTATTTTCTAGGCAACCCTTCATGTCCAGCTTTATGTTGACACTGACATCTGCATGCCCCATGTACAGGAATGGTCATGTGATTTCAAGCATTGCTTGTATGGAGATGATTTCTAAAATGGAGCGAAAAGATCCTTTTCATTTTAAAATGCTGTTTTAATAGTGGGTGTAACCTAAATGTCCCAATAGCCGATGACTGCGTGACCATTTTCATCATGATCAAATACCAGAATGCTACAACTGAAGCAGCCACCATTGATTGTATTATTCACACTAGTCTGCCCTTATTGCATAAATCTGTATACATGTGTAAACTCATACAGCATCAGTCTACATGACTAAACAACGTGTTACATAAAACGTCATCCCCTTCAACCAGTTCACGTCTAGTTTTTCCACTGGAAAAATACACAGCCCTCCAAACACATGCACTGATCTCGGATGCTGTCGATTGTCAAAACTGCCTAAACAGAGTCCAGTAAACAAACCTCACAGAGATGTTGTTTTGACAGCAGTTCCTAAGCGACAGAGAGGAACATTTAAAGCATTGTTCGCTGTGTGGGCTGTTTACAAGAGTGTGGTCTAGATCAGGTCTGAAATTCATAAACGCGATTTTGTCATGCTCATATTGAAATGTCAAATCTTCTGAATAGATTAATCCTCGTGGCTCAGGTAGCAGAGCAGGATGCCCACTAACTGCAGGATTGGTGTTTTAATCCGAAGCTCCTCCTGTCCACATGCCAAACCCTTATGAATAATGCAGGTATCGGCTTAATTTAATCTTAGATTCACACGGCAAGAATGTGCACCTCTGTCCACATACACCTTCACACGGGATCCAGGATTTTATTTTAGCCTTATTACATTAGCTGTGCATTTTGTGCTTTGCTAAGGGATATGTCAGCAGTAGGAAGGCCCAGCTTTGCTATTCCACCTCCACACCCAGATTTAACCTGTCAGTGCAGGCATGAAACCAGCAACCTTGTGGTTCAAAGCTCACTTTGCTAGTTTACTTCAGCTGAATTTGAAATTGAATGGGATTTATTGTTGCAATATCAGTTCAAATTCAAAGTTTGCAGTTGATACTTGAAGGAACTGCATGCACAGAATTTTCATCACTCTCTCCTTAGCAAGCATTCAAGCTTTTCTGTCACAATTTCACAAGACTTGAGATACAATCTGTGTGTGTTTTGCTATTGTCCTAACCTGTGTGCACACATGCCTTTATTGTTATTTTGTTAGCGCACCAACGCTAGCTTTAGCATGTGAGAGAAATGCAGTTGGTCGATTCCATGGGACTTTTCAAGGCTAGAATACATCTCAGTTGAAAATACCAAAGACTGTGTTTAATTCGCAGGCCGACCTTTATTCTGAGCCTTTGTCAGCTTCGTAGAACCACAAAGAATTGTGCTGGTGGTTTTTGCATGTTTTCAGCTGCAACTGCAAATTGTATGTATTTTACAGTTCTTGTGGCCCTTTTTTTGTTTTTTGTTTGCTTGCATTCCAGACATCCATCACACTTAAAGTCTATTCAGTGTTTCTTTCTGTCAGTTATAGACATGCAGTATACATACAATACCACTGACAAACAACAACACAAACCTTTCATTTCTGAACATACCAGTACTTATTTAGAAATGATAATGACTGTGCTTCATTTATAACAGCTGATGGAACATTTCCACATGACCAACCAGTAACAGTAGGAAGTCATAGTAATACTGACAATTAAGGTTATTTCTAAACCATCTAAACCTCAAAGATCACCAGCTGGTTTGAAAAACATCTCATCTTTAAGAATAATGACAAGAATAACAGCATTTAATGGAGAGAGAAAATGTAAGAACAGAAAACTAATTTTCAGCTTTCCAATGGTCCTTGAGCTAACCATCAGGTTCAAGCAGGAAAATTAATCAAATATGAGCTTTGTTTGCACAACTGAAAAGCAATGTTTGATTCACAAGCAACCGACAGTCAAGTGACAGAAATTCAGGGACTATTTGGCTGTACTCGACTCAACTGCAGGCAGTGTGAGAAGACAAGTACAGAAAGAAATGAATGAAATGGAGAATGAAATAAATAAAATAAATGCAAGGTGGTTCAGAACTCGTATACAGAGTCTTGAGCAAGTTGTGGGAAGACTCATTCAGCTTGGTGAAATACCTTTCTAGGTCTGATTTGCAGTGGTGTGAAAATGGTTAGTCTGTGGTGGTTCTGAAATTGTGTGTTGTAAATTATCAGAAGTATGTAGTGCTAGTTTTTTCCAGCATTTGTAACACCTGTCGGCACTTGGAAAGATATTTTTTCATTTAAAAAAAGGAATAAATAACGAAAGTAATTCAACTTTCTTTTTTTCTTTTTTATGCTTTTTGGCATTGAAAGTGTCATACTGCGCAAAAGGTAATTTAATAAAAGAGGTTGTTCTGTTTCTATCAATATGCGGGACTTCCTATTTCAGACAGTGAGTTAAAATGCAACAGGAGAAAGTGTAGATTATTCTAGATTAGTCTGAGGTACACTAATGCTAAAGTGAAGCTGTCATTTATTCAGTTAGGGCCCTTTAGAAACGACTGAGTTAAAAGACTTGAAATATCGCAAATTTGGTATGAGAAAGTTAAATATTGTCATTTACAATATGTATGCGCTGGAGAGTCTGCATAATGGAAATATAGACACTTGCTGGAGAGAAAAGTAGAAACAACTCAGCTGAAAGGAAATATAAAAATGTGTTTGCATGTATGGCTGATGTGAGACACTTGTCATGTAGGAAAGAATAATAACTTTATTTACTGCTCTGTAAATAAGGTTCTGAATTAGGTGCAGTATTGGTTTTCTTACAGCTTAAACAGACACAGACTTTAACCACTGCTGAGACCAAACCCACAGGCAAACCAACCAAAACAAGTAGAAAAAAAAACCCGCAATATAATCACTTACTGTAAAATGGACAACTTAGCGTCTCCTCAAATTAGGCCTGTCACAATAAAAGGCTTCCAGTCATCTCTCAGATTACATCACTGCGGCCAAAAGAATTGATGATAACGATATTATCATGACATCGTAAGAAAATTTGCAGTCAGTTTCATCTTTAATCTAGTTTGTTGTGAATATTGTCTCTTTTTGTGGCCAAAAATGACTCTCAAAATACAAATACAGGTGGCAAAGAGCAGCTGCAATCATGTATGTTGTTCTTACCTGAGAACCAGATAATTACTGGTGCTGCATTATTTATGAAATTATTATTATTTGTGTATTATTAACATGTTTTCAATATTGCACTTTTTAAAATATTAGTCATCATTAGTGCTGGAATAATGCGACATGCCTACCTCAAATCATTCTCTATGTATTTGGAAAAATCGATCTCACTAATATTGACATTATTTTCTGAAACTGTGTTGCCTGTAGTGATTTTTTCTAGATCAGCACATGTAATGTATGTATGCATTGTTGACATGTAAATTTTGTCTTTTAATTTGAAATTTTAGTCACTCAATCTGGTAATTTAGAGGATGAACATTGGAAAGTGGTTTACTTCAATCCAGCTCTACTTAGAAATTAATTATATTTAGAAATTCCTTCGATTCTGTGTTAAACAAAGGCAAAATCTAAGAAAAACTCCACACTCCTTGAGCTCCCTGAACCTTTACATAAAGTCCGATGTGTTGGAAATCATTTGGCATTTGCTTGTTTTTGTAAGTTATGTATCATTTTAGAATTCAACCCATTCATATAATTTGTATCTCCATTCATCCATTCATTATTTAAATGTGGTTCATCCTCACTCAATTAGGTAATTTAGAGCAGGGACATTGGAACGTGATTTACTTCATTCCAGCTCTGCTTAGAAATGAGTTATATTTAGAAATCGCTTCGATTCTGTGTTAAATAATTAAAGGCGAAATCTAAGAAAAACTCCACACTCAGCTTGTTCCATCATATAAGGTCTGATGTTTTGGTAATCATTTAGCATTTGGTTGTTTTTGCAAGTTATATATCATTTTATAATTCGACCCATTCATAAAATGTGTAATTCCATTCATGCATCCATTATTTATATGTGGTTTATCCTATAGAGAGTCGTGGGTCACTTGAGTTTTTCCCAATTGGAAAAGTCACCTCTTAATTTCTAATTTCTTTTCCAATAACTTTTTCTTGCTTCCTGATGCTAAGGCTTGCTTACTGTACATCCATCTTATGTGGCCCTTGAATGAGCTTTAAAGTGGCAGTGTCTGTTTTTAAAGTTGTATGAGAGTAGAGTCATCAGTCCTCCACCTTCACGCAGGACCAGATCTGGGAACAGTGAAAAGCGAGGCCATCCTGCCACCATCTCAGTGGACACCACTCAGCTTGAGTTATATATGCTGACTGAACAGCTTCTCTGAGTGCATATCCAGGTCAGGCCAGTTCAAATCGTCCCACTTGAAGCTATCATGATCCATTTATATACTGTATCTGGAGTCTCAGGTAGTGAATAATGCACTGTGTTGCTCAAGCTGCTATTGTTTGAGGTGCAGAGTACAGTACTTTGTGTCAGTCCCTTTGAGCTGGCGTACCATGATCTGTTGACTTAACATGTTTAAATGGATTAAAAGCCATTGTGTACACAGTCAGGTCTCATGGAACATTATGTGCAGCTCTTTCAACATTTGTATTATGATGCTGGCCTCTAATGTGGGTCATAGCAGTTGTTTTTCTACGACTCCTAATCCATCAAAATTTGACATCTAAGCAAGTCATGTGTTGACTTTACATGACAGAGAGACTTTGGCAGCCCTTTGTGTGCACCTCAGACCATTTTCTTGTTCTATTTTTGTGCTCAACTTGAAGGTTGAGGAGTACAGCGTGACACTGGGACCAAGTTTAATGACTGTACAGTTGTTCTCAGCCCGCAGCTTTCTCCGGATCTTCAATCACAGTTTAATGAACCACACTGGGAGGACGGTTCGGGCCAAAAGGGCTCGTAAAAACAAGTTGAGGCTTTTTGCAGAGAGGAAGGTTTTTACATTCTGCCCATGTTTTAGGTTTCATTTAATGTAATTTCATTTTTTAAGAACTCCATTTAGCTTAATCAGCTCAGAAGCCCTTCTTCCCTGAGCACTAATGGTTTTGCCACTAATGTTCTTCCCGCCAATAAGATATTAATTTGTCTTCTTTTGATGGTTTTAAAAGGCCTGTGGCAAATATCGATTAGAACTATACATTGTTTGGATTGCTTATGTACACTTGGCCAGCTTTTTTTGCTCTTAAAGAAATAGTTTAACATTGTGGTAAATGCACATTTGATTTCTTACTAAGATTGATGCCACTCTTCATTATTAATGCTAGAGCAATCAAATAGTAGCGTAGCTTGGCATAAAGGCAGGGAACAAGGGAAAACATGCATAAAGTAGTTTTAGGATGCTTTTTCACTCACTGTGGGCTCATTTTTCTCTGTAGTATAAAGTCCTGCATGTCTGTGGAGACAGAACAACCATGAAGGAAAAAGAACTCAAATATCTCTTCTGTGCAGCTTGACACAGTTAAAATGCCATGAATTATATATATTAAAAAAACAATTAACTTCTTTGATTATTTGTTGTGCAAAAGCTGAAAAAAATTGAAATAGGCACTATAGATATTTTACTATTTAAATTTTTACAACCTCTGTAAACTAAGCATTTTTCACACTATCCTGAACATCAAATCTGCACAGATACCTCACCATGCTGAGTGTATTATCCAGCAACTTGCTGCTCTGTATACCATTTCTGAGCCATGTTAAATTTATTTCATCGCCCAAGTATGTTTTATCTTCCTCTCAGTCTTTCTTGTCGTCTCCTCTCTGCTCTGTGGAAACACTGCCTGCAGTTCAGCCGAAAAGTTCTTGAATTTTTATCATGTGACCATGGAGCACCGAATTCTGTTTTATTTTTTTATCTGGTGCGAACAGATTATTTTTAGCAAATGTAGAATAAAGTAATTTTGATGAAAAATTGCAGTTTCAGGCTCTTTTTCCTGACAAAACCATATGTCACACACAATACATTTAATGAGTGTCAAAAGCTTTCACATCCGCCAATATTTGAAGTTTTTGCAATTTCTGACTGACAAATGTTGCAATTTTGGACATTTTCTAAAGAAAACCTTTCAGATTTGCAAGTGGTTTTTTTGGGTTCAGAGAGTTGACAAACATGCTACACCTTGTTTATTTAATCCAAACTAATCCTAAATGTAAAACTTTGCTATTTTGTTGTGGCTTCTATGTCACATTTCTTGGCTTGTTTTACTTATTAGGCAACAAATTTGGACTATAGGATTGTGCTGTTCTCTCACGCTTCCTTTCACTATCTGTGCGTCGCCGTTTTCAAAATCCCGTTTGCTACACGAAACAACAACCTCCAACTTAGCGACCTGCGTGCTGAAAATGGAAAGTTTTGCCAAAGATTCGATTTGTACAATATGGCATCCCTGTTTGGTTCTTTCAGTGTGTTGGGCTTCTTTATGAATATTCTCACCTCCCTCTGAGTAAATGTTCCACTAAAACAATTCCCCCTGTGACTATCTTGCAGGGGCACCATCACTGTAACCTGGGCTTAGTACCACACAAGACAGTCATTATTGGTTTAAAGAAACACAGACACGCTGAAGAGTTTCTTTCCTTTATATCAGAAGGATAATAAGATGCAGTCAGATCATTCTCCAATGCTGACCCACTGCTGTGGAAAAAGGTCTGACTATGTGAGACTATAAAGGTACTGGTAGATCTGGAGATAGCCAGGCTAGGTGGTTGCTCCTTTTTCCTCATCTTATGCTAAGCTTAAGCTAACCAGCGTAATGTTTTTGTGCAGAAGTGACATCATTTAGGTGTATTTCCTAAAATGCGTAACTCTTTCTTTAGTCTATTGTTCATTGACCTTTTCAGAGTCGTACTGAATCTCTTGACTGACTCACTGATAGACTCATGGAAACAGTCTCCTCCCTGGTTGCAGTAATACAGTTTTAACGATTATCTGTTCACTGTCAGATGGAGACGCAGCTCTGGTTCTTCTATCCTGTTCGGACCGGTCTAATGAGGTCGATGGTTGTTAAGGTTTCTGAGCCTGGAGCTGAATTCCCTCAGCTCTGAATGTCTGGTGTTTTCCTCTGACATCTTTTTGTTTGCTGCTCGTTAAATTTTCTTACCATTCCTATAAATCTCAGAGTTACTGTCACACTTGTACATGATATCTGTTTGTCTGCATTACACTGTACGGTTCAGTGAATGATTGATGCCCATTACAGCAGAATGTGGGAATAGGATTTGTGCCAGCAACATGAAGTCTTTTTGATGCTACAGTTCTTTGCTGGTGCATGTTTTGGCATGTCCAGGTGCACCACAGAACACTTATTGTTTCTCACAGGGCTCTTATTATAGTGTTTGAATGCGTAGGTGACAGCGTTTGGGTGTGAGTGATGGGTGTGAATGTGTTTTTAGGAGAGTGACATAGTCAGAGAGTCAGCAGTTCTGCTCTTTACAAGCTTGTACATGTGTCTTTGTTTGTCCGTCACCTGGTGCCATCCAGAGCAGACCACAGCACTTAATGCAACCTTCTGATATGCATCAATAAAGAAAAGCCCCCAAAGTCAAACCACCAGTTAATATCAGCAAAGCAGATCTGGGAGGTTTTTCTTGATGTAATTACCTTCTAATCGTGCAAATCTAATATATAGTTTCAGTACATGAGGTTCTAGGAATAACATGAATAGCTTTAAGAGACATTCTCGGTCTTCCACTTATGTGGCTGAAGTGCTAATCTGGAGACGGTTACAGCACAGTGCTCGTGCATTTAGACTGTGCAGATTACAGAGTGGGGAAATGGGCAGAGCTGCTGGGTTGGAAGCTTTTCTCTGTTGGAAATTCCCTCTGAAGAAAGTTCACTTTTTCACAATAAGCCAAGTATACACTCTTGAATAGTAAAACAATACTATGGCTGTATATTACAGCTATCAATTAGAAACACTGGAGCCTTCTATAACTCACTTTGTGTCTGGTATGTGGTATATATAAAGCTGTTGAAGTGAATGAGCCCCTGCAGTAATTACTGTGGAAGCGTTAGCCAGAGGATGTTGCAAATTTAGTGCTGGGGCATATTCAAATGGCTTCTTTAATAGAGTTAATGCTGCACGTTAGATGCTAAATTGATTCAGAACCAAAATGCCTCCAATTACGGAATTTTTTCACAGTTCATTTGAGGGGGTTTATTAAGGGTTTGAAAGGCTTGAACTTCTAATCAGTGACGTGCCTGTTCCATTGGAAATTTAAGTAAATCTAAGCTTGAAATTGAGATATTTAATCAAAATCACTTTATTCAACGTGTCTCATTTTATAACTTGATTTAACCCTCAGAGCCCAGAGCAGTTGCTGAGCATTTTATTTGCTCCCGTCACATTTTTCCTCACTGTCGGTTCATTAGTCGCTGCAATATAAAGTCCTGCACCTCTATAGAAACAGCACAACCATGGGTAGAAGTAGAACTCAAAAATGTCATTTGTACAGCATACCACAGTAATATTACCATAAATCATTTTAAAAAGGTAAAAAAGAAAAACAACACAAAAAAAAACAAGCTGAATTTCTTACTTTGGAGAAATTAAGAATATCTGGAATCAACATAGACAACATTTTTCTACGTTCCCACAGATGTTACTAATAATGGACAAATGTTTAACCTGCGTGCTATAGATGTTTTAAAATTTAAATTTCTGATTTGTTTGAATACTTGCCTCCTTTTTCTGTGTAAATACAGCCTGCAGTTCAGCCCATAAGTCCCTCATTTTTTGTCACATGCTTATTGGTCCCAACTGAGTCAGTCATGGCTTTATGATAGCATTAAGGAGTGCAGAATTTAATTATTTTTTTTACAGAATCTGGTTAGAGCAAACAATTTATTTTTGGTGAACTTTTAAATGACACACATAGGATAAAATATGATGACAAATTATGAAATATGACAATTTAGGTGTAGATTTGGTGAAGTTTTCTGATGGAAGTTAAACACCTGTTGATTCTATGTGGTTTTACTGATTCTGGTTCTGCTAAAAAAAAAAAAACAAAACAAAAAAAAAAAAACAACCAAAAAACATGTTTTTTAAAGTCACTGGCGGGTTTAAGACAGCAATTGAGCTGCCTTTTAAATTCAACAGTCTGTGGCTTCTTCCTTTCCTCAGTCTCCGTTTCCTAACCAGTAAGTAGCTAAATGATGCTCTTTCTTCTCCACAGACTAATGAACACAGAGAACAACCTATTACAGAGCAGGGAGGAGGAGGGCGTCTCGTTTGAGAGGACGCTGGTGGCCTCGGAGTTCATCGACTGGCTGCTGCAGGAGGGCGAGATGGCGACCAGGGAGGAGACGGAGCAGCTGGGGAGGAGGCTCCTTGAACATGGCATCATCCAGCATGGTGAGGAGGGAGTCTACTGATCACACTGTTACATTAGTTGGACTGGAATGGGACATGTGAAGATGTAATCAGTATTTTGATTTGAGTGATTGTCTGTGAATGTGGTCAACATACAGAGAATTTGTTAAGTTCTTCTCTCAAGCAGATTTTTCCAGTGAAAGCTCAGTAACTAAACATCACAGCTTTGGTTTTCTACACATGCTGGAAGCAACATGTTTGGGGCTGTGGATAATTTGTGTTTTAGCTCATTGTTTCGACTTTTTAGCTGCTGCAAGCTGGTGTTTTTCGATTAAAAAACACTGCTAAAACCCATTGCAACTACCAGCCATGCTCCAAACAGCAGCCGATTTTCGCTTCTATTTAATGAGCATAAGCCTTGCTTCTGTGTGGTTATCATTTTATCATGTCATCTTAAGGCAAACTTTTAAAATGTGGCTAAACAAACAGAATTATGCATGTTTCCATTAAATAAACTGTGCTGCGATTTGTCATCAAAAGATGCTGTTACATGCATTTATCTACTTTAAAGCAACATATTTCCCACAAGCGCTGGTGGACACCAGATCAGAGGTAAAAGTAGAATTAGTATAAACAGTTGGCTAGAAACATCACTCAGAATGAACGATTTTGGATGTTTTTTATTAGGGATGCACCGATCTACATTTTTTCACTTCCGATCCGATCTTGATACCTGAATTTGGATATCTGACGATACCGATACTATTCCGATACCAGAACTCTGTTTGCTTGAATATTATCATTATTGCTGATTTTATATGAGGCTGTAATAAACTCCTCGCTACATTCAAGTATGATATTGATTTGTTGATGCTACAAGAGCCAGTGTACTTAATCTGTGCTGATCAGATGAAGCAGCCCTTTGTATTTTATTTGGAGAGGGGTAGTGTTAGAGAAGTTTACCTTTTGTGTGTGTCTGTCTTGGATTTAATAAATATTGACAGTCAGTTTGAAACCCTTAAGCTACTAGATGCATTTTTCTCACATGTAAATGCACAGCATCTAAAAATCGCTCGTATGGTGGACGGTCACTAGCGGGCCACTAAGTGTTCACATGACAGCTTTCAGCTTGACAGTCTGGCAGATGCGTCGAAACACACAAACCAGCAAGCCATGCATTTCTAGCTGCGATCCGGTGCGGCATGCATTCGTACATCCCATATTTCCACACAGCGGACATGTGATGAAAAGTTGGTTAGCCACAGTGCTGCTCAATGCTCACCTGCTGGCTGGCTGCAAAATGTGGAATGGGTTTCCCGAACAGCAGGGAATCACTTTCAGAGTCATTTCAGCACACAACATTAAAACACAGATGTGGTTCATGGACCAGAAATCTCCACAGGTTGGAGCAGAAATTTCCGATCCGTGAATTACGTTGGTATCAGAACCCGATACCGATACTGGATGGGATCGGCCCCATCCCTATTTTCTATCAAACGTAGGAGGGAACTGGGGCTGAGATGGGAGAGCTGGTTGTCCACTAATTGCAATGTTGGCGATTCATGCCAAGACACTGAACCCGAGGTTGCTCCCAGTGGAATCCAAACACCTGGCATGGCAGCTCTTTTGTCATTGGTGTCTGAATGTGTGAATGCGAGCACCTCGAGTACCACTAACACTGTTTAGCTTCAATCAGGTAGTGTGGCCTTAATATTGTTATTAAATGCTGAAGATCAGGTAATAATTCACACAAGAACAAGCAACAGTTTTATTATTTTGTGCTGCTTCAGCTCCAACCGAGTGGCACAACATCTCACTAGAAGCTGCTGACAGATTGAGGGTCCGTGGATGATTCCTGGTGACAGTGAAGCCGGTTGTTCCTGCTGTCAGATTCCAGCTCATGTCTACGTGATCCTGTTAGAAGTTCTCTGGTACAAACAGCTCCTCCTTAACCTGAGGACTTTGGCATCATGTGGTTCTATGATACATGTGTCTTAGCTTTGATCTTTGGGGTTTTACAATCTGATAACTGCTGTGGGTGTTTAATTACAGCCCTGTCACACGCATGCAGTTAACTTGACGCCGAATCCATGTCGAAGTCTAAAAAGAAGAACCCGTTTTTCACTTTTAGCCTCACTGATATGTCTAGATGGATGCCTTTTCATAAAAATACACATAAAAAGTTCTCCGCCTTTAAAAAACATAGGTTAATATGGTCTCTGATGAGTGACTATAAACTTTAAAAATCATGTATCTGCTCTTTTTGGGCTCCCAGCTGTTCAAACTGACCCACATTATATCTGACACTGACCGAGATTGAATTTCTCACCTCACAAGGTTAATTCTGTCGCCTGACCTCGACCTGACCTGTCCCAAGGTTCAAGAGTGAGTAGACTTACAGAATGTTACTGAGTAATAAACCTGAGGAAAGTACAACCTCGGTGTCATGTGACTCCACAAGTCTGCACGTTGGTTTGACTTTACGGCCTGAAGTCGTGCCCATCATGCTATCTGTGAATAAATGCAGTATATACAATGGTTCTATATGTTTGGTTTAGATTATAGTCTTAGCAATGGACGAGGTATTTAAAACTTTTACTTAAAACATCACCAGCTGCACACAAAATGTTATTTTAATAGCAGTACAGACGTCTTATCAACAAAAGTAGTCAAATTTAATAAACTTGTTCGACGAAAATCCTATCAATAATGTGTTATACACCATCTGTGCCATACTGTTGCAGATTGATGAACATTAATCCGTTCTATCGTCTAAAAGAACATTCAATAACAGCTCTTGAGTAATGTGCTTAGGTTCGGTATAAAACTATAAAGGACTGTTTTGTTACTGGAGAACAGCAAGCGAAGTTAATCTGTAACTCTTTAATTTTGAAAGTTAATTTCGATCCTGCAAAGCGTAAACAGAAAGATCTATCAGAAGCATCAGTTCTGATTAAAAAGATCAGTATTTTATTATATAACAGAACGCGCACACGGGGCTCAATCTCATAACAACAAAAGCTGCTCCTTTATAGATACGAGTAAGTACAGAGCATCATGTGGTTAGAACAGTCACATAGTGGATACTGCAACACAGTTCAGATCAGTTTTGGATGAGAATGTGCCTACGAAGCACATTCAGCAGCAACAGACAAGGTCAGAAGGAAAAGATCAGTGTCTCCACAACATTCAGCAAGTTTTTTCCATCACATGTGATCAGGTGGAGTCAGGTCCACTTTGTTGAAAGGATTTTTCTGCATTCATGCATTTGGAAATAGAAATAGAAAGCCTTTATTGTCATTATACAAACTTAAATGAAATTTAAAGAGCCGGTCTCTAAGTGCACCAACAGTATATGCTATCAAACATTCTATAACTCTGTAAAACTCTGTAAAACACTATAAAAACACAACTGTAGTATAAGCAATAATATATATATATATATATATATATATATATATATATATATATATATATATATATATATATATATATATATATATATATATATATAGTGAGTGGTAGTTGAGTATTGCACAGAAGTGAGTCGGTTATTATTGCACCTGTATGAGGTAGTTATATTCACAGAAAGTGACAACAGTAAAGGCTTTTGAGGTCTAGTTTACATGTAAATGGGTATTTTTTAAACTAAAAACAATTATATGTAAATATATGTGAATCTCCGTCAGCAAAAACAATTCAAGTGCTGTCAAGAGCCAAACCAGCAGACAGTGATATAACCCAAACCCTAAAGCAGACTCTGGCCAATCAGAAGCTTTAGAAAGGTGATTTGCTGTTTCTGATGTGGCAAAGAAAGGGGCGACTAATGTGTGAGGGCTCATTCTGATGCGTCTTTTCCTCAATATAGAAGAAGATGAACTGTTCATTTTTGTGTAAACATGTGGAAAGTCCTCTTAGCAAGGTTAGCGTTGACATTATTTAGGCCATGTCTGCTATTGCACAAAATCACCTCGTGTAAACACAGCAGGTAACAGCACACGGTCCATTTCACTGACCTAAAAGTGCATTTGGACAGAAGGTTTGAATCACATAGATAAAGCAAACTTGAACATTACCCGCGTACATGTGGATGAGGCCTCAGTATGTTCGTCCTCACTAGTAGTTTATTTAGGATTTTGAGGGGAACTGACAACCAAAGCGTTTGTCTCAGTCATTTTAATGGAGCCTAGTTGTTTCTTCTTTGTATGCAGTTTATTCAAACATAGCGTCTCCAGCTGTGAATCTGTGTTTCTTCTTTAAATCAGGCCAATTAAAACACAATTAACAGCAGCTGTTAGAAGCTTTGTTTGGCTGCGGCAGTGAAGTGTGCAATTGTCTTCTGGCAGGGTGAGGTTTTAAAGCTATTTTTTAAAAAACACTTTGACTCGCTAGTTGTGTTTGCCTGTAGATTGAGTCCTACAGTCGTCGTAATTCTGCTTTGTGCGGTTCTTTCATGTTGACATTTTAGTCTGACAATGAACTGACTGAGATTTTGATGAGTCACCGCATGACATAAAATTTGATTTGATGCTGGTGTCTGTGGTTTACACCCATATCTGATTAGATTAGACAGCATGTTAATGTAGAAGAGCCACACTGTAAAAAATACAGCTGTTTTATTCAACAGTTTTTGTTATTCATCAGATTTATCCGTTTGTTCAATTACAGATAACTAGTAAAATCACAGAAAAAAGTCTGAGTTTACGTGTTAACAGTTAGAAAAAGGCAAAAAATGTAATTAATGCGCATCAAAAATCTGTATTTTTAATGGTATTCCATTGTTTTACACGGTGTGACCAAAAAAATTCAATATTTTTTTCTATTAATGTCAGCAAAAATATTTTTATTTTAGAGATATTTGCCAGTAATTGAAAGATTTTTTTAGACTAAATAAATATGTAAATGAACCAATATTCTAGAATTTTTTCCTGTTTTGTTAAATCACAGATAATAATTAGTAAAATCTCTTAAAAATGTCTGATTTGACACATTAAGAAATATAAAATGGTAAAAAATAAATAATATGCATCAGAAATCTGTATTTTTATCAGTGGTATTTCTTTCTTTTACACTGTGTGACCATAAAATTGCTTTTTTCCTATTCTATTGAAGTGAGCAAAAAATGCTATTTTACAGATATTTGCCATTATATTATAGATTGAAAAATGGTAAATAGGTACATTTTTAGGTCGTTATTTTACAGATTTTCCCTGTTTTGTTAAATTACAGATAATAACTTGTAAGACCACAGAGAAAAAAAAATCATATTTTACCTTTACTATGAAAAAAGGCTAGATTGTGCATAATATCCACATTAAAAATCAGAAAATTCTGTCAATTCAATTCAATCTGTGGCCATAGAATTGCCATATTTCTGTTCTATTACAGTCAGATTAGAAGATGGTAAATATCTCTGTCTTGTGAGATTACAGATAATGTTAGTAAAGTTATCCAAAAAGTAGTAATTTACATGTTGACTTTAAAAAAAGACAAGAAAAAATTGCAAGCAAAAAAAAATTGTGCATAATTTCCACATCAAATATCTCTATTTTAACACAGTCATTTCATCATTACAGTATATGACTGTAAAATTACACAAATTTAGTCTTTAAATCAACTTAAAAATGTTATTGCTTTGCAGATTTTTTTTAACATAGTTTAAGTTTTTAATTGTTATAACATTCCATCTTTTTTTTTTTTTTTTACATTTTTTTGTCACCATTTGTCTACTTTTTTTATTTTTTACAGTGCTCTTAGTGCTGCTGGAGGTTTCCATGTTCATTCATACACATTATACATTTGGTCCGTCCTTTAATTTCATGTAGCTCTATTTTTAAGTAGTTACAGGATAGTAAATCATAATCCAATGCAGTCTTTAACATAGCTGGCGTTTGTCATGTCAATGTACTTTGCAGCAGATTACAGACCGTCTGCAGCCATTAGTAGGGAAATATCATAAAAATGCAGCTGCTGTATATTACTACTGTCATCTAAATAAGTTAAAAAAAAAAGAGGGAAAAAGATTCCTGACAGGAGAAGAGGGAATATATATAGAAACAATGGAGGGATGTAGATCATGTGATGAAGTTATTTCTGCCCTCTCTCCCCTTTTGCTGCTCTTCTTCTGCCTGAATGCTTCTCATCACACACTACGTCCATCTGCTCTCTTTCTCCTTCTCCTACTTCCGTCCGATCTCCCGTCTCTCTGGAGCTGTAGTCGAGCCGAGCATCTCCAGGGTCGAGGAATG
Source organism: Amphiprion ocellaris (assembly GCF_022539595.1). Taxonomy (NCBI): domain Eukaryota; kingdom Metazoa; phylum Chordata; class Actinopteri; family Pomacentridae; genus Amphiprion; species Amphiprion ocellaris. The sequence goes on from NC_072774.1 coordinate 10,403,246, forward strand.
TGGTGCTGCAAAACGCACAAAGCACACACACACACACACACACTCACACACTACACTGCACTTAGTTAATGTAATGCGGAGCTGATCTGCTTCCTGCTGGCCTCACACACACTTCATAGTGTCATCTTCCCTGTGGAAATCACTGCTCTAGTGTTACATGGACGTGGACTTTACTCTGTGTGTGTTGCTTTACGCTCGTGGTACAGAGAGGAGGATCATTTAGAATAATCTATTTTTATAGGTTATGTTTGTGCAGCTCTCACCTCCTATTAGAAAAACATTATGAAGAGCGTAGAGCAGGAGGTGTCCAGCATATGGCCCGCAGGCAAAAAAAACAGCCGGCCAGAGTGTCCAATCCAGCCTACGGGATGACTTTGCAAATGGTAAAAAATAATTATCGAGGAGACATTAACCGCAAATTTGTAAAACTGTAAATTTCAAATAATTTCTGTATCTTGACAAGTTGTTTTGATGTTGAAATTGCACATACTGTTCTTGAGAAATTTCAAGTTGTTCATAATGATTGTTAAAAAGATATTTCATTAAGTGTGACCAGTTTCAGAACGTACTTTGTTGCACTGAAACAAAAGGGAAATTATGGAATTGTGGTTATTTATAGGTTATTATGTCATGATTTTACTAGTCCGGCCCACTTGAGATCAAATTGGACTGTATGTGGCCCCTGAACTAAAATGAGTTTGACACCCCTGGCATAGAGGATGGTTTCAAACAGCTAGTTGTAGTTCCTGCTTTCTGCTCTGTAGGCCAGAGGTCACACATTCATACATATGATGAATGGAGGGTCTGGATGGATCCACTCTGTGCTTAATGTGGGACGCTGTGGAAGTCGTTTTTCTATACTGTCCATTTAAATCAGGCACAAACAGGCAGCATTAAAGCCGCTCTAAAGGTTACTTACAGTCTGCAATAAGGGAAAGTTGTCTTTAACGTACAAATGAAGCAGTCAGAGTGGAGTCAATGGAGCAGCAGGAGGCTCTGATCATACTGGGGAAAACTTTGTACAATAAAGAGAGAGAAAGCAGCTTTTCACTTCAGTTTATGAATGTGAAGAGGAGTTTAAAACATGCTAAAGGCTGATTCACACAAGTAAATTCACCACAAGCATAATGTGTGGTACAATAATGCACAGAAATGAAATGATAACATAATAACAACAGAGTAGAAATGCAGGTAATGAACGTACTGATGTAATGTAAAATGATACAGGTTGACCGCTGCCTTTAGCCTTCTTAAGTTAAAGTATTTTCTTTGACCCTCTTGCCTTTTTCCTCACTGTGGGCTCATTTTTCACTGCAATATAAAGTCCTGTGTGCCATACTATTGCAGGTTGATGAACATTAATCAGTTGTATCATTTTAAATAATACTTAATTGCAGTTCTTGAGTAATGTAATTCAATAGAAAACTAGAAAAATCCTGCTTATTGAGATTGATTATGGGAGAGAAGTAAGGGAAGTTAGTTTGGAACTCTTTTATTTTGAAAATCAATCGCAAACCTGCAAAGAGTAAAGAGAAAAATCTTTCAGAAGCATAATAACAACGGAATTGAAATGCAGTTAATGAATGTACCGATGTAATGTAAAATGGTACAGGTTGACTGCTGCCTTTAACCTTCTTAATTTTAATGATTTTCTTTGCCCCTCCTACGTTTCTCCTCGTTGTGGGCTCATTTTCACTGCAGTATAACGTCCTGGACCTCTGTGGAAACAGCACAACCAGGACTAGAAATAGACAGAACTCTAAAAATGTCTTGAAAAAAATAAAAATAAGCTGGAATCATCCTATACAAGTTTTCCAAGTGTCTACACATGATACCAATAATGGAAAAAATTTTGGCTCTATATACTAGAAATATTTGCACATAAAGTGTATAAAAATATTTCACCTTGCATAATGTATCCTCCAGTAACTTGCTGATGACTTGCTTCTCTGTATGCTATTTTTAAGCCATGCTACATTTGTTATTGGTTAAATATGTTTTATCAAACCCTTGATCTCTTGAATTTGTTCACATGCTTGTCTCCTCTGCCATGTAAACACTGCCTGCAGTTCAGCTGAATAGTTATTTGCAGCTGTGTCACTCATAGCTTTTCTTTTGCACTAAAGAGAGCAGATTTTTTAAGAATCTGGTGTAAACAGTTCATTTTCAGCCTTTTTTTAAAAAAGATTTTGATCAGAGATTTCATTAGTTTTGCTGATTAACTTGCATGTCACACATGAGTAGTTCAAGCATTGCCTGAAGATTGACAATTCAATGATTCTTTTCATTTGTACAGCTTCTGGCTCTGATAAGTGGTGTCATTTTGGTGATTTTAAAAAAAGAAAATATGCATTTTAAACCCACCAATGGGTTTTGGGAGTTCAGAGGTTAATCTCTGCACGTTTAGACTTTATTGTAACATAATCTTGTTTTGTATTTTCAGATTGTTTCTATTTTTGTGAATAACAGTGTTTCAAATCACCTCATGTGGTATATGTCATGTAGTACTTGAAATGGTAAATATCTCAAACGTTCAGTAACCTCAGTATGAAAGTGTTAAAATATCTGCCTCTATATTGTGTGGCCGTTACTTACAAGGAAGTTACAATTTCCACATCTGTGTAAAGGATTTTGTGAAATCAGTTAAATTAAATAATCTGTAGTTTGACAAAACTCGTAATGGACTGAAGAGAAGCGAGAGCTTTAAGAAATTGCCAGGAAAAGATGTTTTTAATGAATAAAATGTCTGGATTTACATGATATAACCACAACAGCAGTTAGAAATGATGGTGATTTTTTTTTTTTAAATTCTCATTTCATCTGAACTTTAGGATCAGAGTCAGGACTGTAGCTGGTTTCTGGATCGATAGATTCTGTCAAAGGAGGACTGACATGAATACTGTTATGATATGTGGGTCAAGAAACGGGAATGAGCCTTACACTAGGTGGCTAGTTTTATTTCAGGGATGAGTGTGTTCATTTAATGAATTTTGGAGCTTTAACATTTCATCTTCCCATTAATATATTGATGGCTGTGATTTACTTTCACCTTGACCAGTTTAATACTTTAAATATATTTGTACTCGTCTTATCAGCTCGGCTCTGATATTTGAGGCCGATGCTCTTTGTGGCCAGTTTGTGTTTGTTTAGCTCGAGAGATGGTTTGTTTAGTGGAAAAGACTGATTACTAAATCCACCTCATTTCCAAAATAATTGTGACTTGAGTGTGAGGCTTTAGATGCTGACTCATATGAGGTATAAAAATAAATTTCACAGTCCTGAGAGAACATTGCTAACGAAGTTCATGTTTGTGGATTAACTGTGAAAATGCTGCAATCATTGAATCCACAGAAACTATATTAAAGTCTTGGAGGTTCAGGAGCACAGCTGAGAATTTACTCCTCAGATTAGACATCCATAAATGTTTAACAGTATATTGTAAAATTACAGAAATTCTCTTTTGTCCATCATTCTTTCTCTCTGTAACTTATGTGCTCTCTGCATTTGTTCCTAGTCACCAACAAGCATCACTTCATCGACGGGCCGCTCCTCTTCCAGTTCAGGATGAACTTTCGGCGACGGCGGCGGCTGATTGAACTTCTTCACGAACGCGGACGCAGCATCCCAGAGAGCCACGACAGCCCCTTCTGTCTCCGAAAGCAGAACTCTGACGGAGGAAACACCAGCTTCCTCTCAGGTAGACGGTCAACCGAACACACAAAGTAACTCTGTATGTAAACAAATGCTGTACTCGCCTGTCATTCAGTTCAAATCTGACAGAAAACTTTGCAGCTGAAACAAAGAATCAATTCATTTATAAAAACTTTTAATCTTGACTCTTAAATCTTGATGCCATGAGTGACCAGGCAGCCCCGTCTCCAGAAAACTACATTCCTGTACAACTAAACTACATTCTAAATCACATTTTGAGTGTTTTCCACCGTATTATGTTTGTTTGTGACTGATCAAGGATGGGTTTCAAAGCAACATATTTTTCTGTTTTATTGCATCTTTACTGCCACTTCTTTTCAGCCAACCAACCATATATTAAATGGGGCTGGACTGATCACCCTGGTAACCCAGAAATGCAGGAGAAGCTTCAAGCATGCAGTGAAAAGGTCGTATTTTAACCCAAGCCCAAGTAGTTTCAGGACCTAAATGCAACTGAGCTTCTGGCATGTCGGGTTTTGCTGTGAAAGTGTCCCCCAGAGCGTGATCTTGGTTTTGAACTAACCAAGTAGTTTTACCACCTAAGCTGATTCAAACAGCAGGTGAGAAGTGAAAGTCATCAAATGAAAATTAAATGGAAGTCTTACTGGGACTTACTGGCTTTTTGGTTAGAAATCCTTTCAGTTGTATAAAAATGTAGTTTTTGCGTGACATTTGGGGAGATTCTCCGCTATAATCTAAAAGTAAAGACAAAGAATCTACCTTTAGCCAACTTTTGTTGTAGTTGAACCTTATTTAGAGCTGTTCTTTTGTACTGAAGCATCTTTTTTTGCTTATACTAATACAGGAGTTCTCACAGAAGTGCCATTAAACACTAACTACCAAGCAACCCCCTAACCCTAACCCAACAACAAGAGAAAGAGACAAACTTTTCTCAAAGAGGAAATGCACATTTTTTTTATGTGTTGTTGAAGAAAAGAAGGTTCAGTTCATTCTTTTCAAGTAAATTACCTACATTATTCTTACAGAGAGAGTTACACAAGGTGTTTCCATTAGACTGAGCTCTTACTGTTAATATTAATGAAGTCAAAGACTATGTGGTGCTGTTTTGTACATTCACCTGGAGGTAGACAGGTTAAATTAACTGCAAACATTAATTCTACTCTATATACTGCTTTTATCCCCTCCAGCTTGTTCTTTTTCTTCTGTCTGTGTCTCAGTCTAACCTCTTAGTTTGTGTCTGTCTGACTCAGTGAGCCCGACCAAAGAGATAAAGGTGGCGGTGGGAGTTCGTCGCAGCAGCATGAGCAGCAGCTGTGGCAGCAGCGGTTATTACAGCAGCAGCCCGACGCTCAGCAGCAGCCCTCCAGTCCTCTGCAACCCCAAATCTGGTAGGATGACATGGACTCAGAGAGGGTTTTATATAGGGCAGCTCCTAATTTAACACGAGAGGTGGACAAAAATATTTTTCTTTTCAGTGTTTTCCAGTTTTTTTTTTCAGTGTTATATGAAATTTGCAGTAGAAAATAGCAACCAGTGCCTTCAAGTTAGATCCTGTCATCACTAAACGGGAGTAAATGGGCATGAGGCAAAACTGGGATTTGAATTTAGTGGACCTGAAGTGAAGAAATGCTGACGAGAAAGCCAAATGAGTTCATGTTTGCTACAGAGGAAGACAGATGTGTGCTGCCTGGACCAAGTGAGAAGATGAAATGAGATAAAACTTTATTAATTCTGAAGAAAATTCTTGTGCCAGATGCTGCTCAGAAAAATAAGTTAATGCACTGTCTATAATGCTGGTAATTATACTGAAGTAATAATTAAAATTGCACATGATAATGACATATTGCACTTGAAAATGAGATGAAAATTAAATATATTGCACATTACATTGACAATGTTGAATGTGAGAGTGGATTTTTGCTCATTTAATTAAAATGTTGCTCATGGAAGTTGAATTTTACATATGAAACAGAAATATTGCGCATTACATATTACACATGACATGAAATGCTACACATGATACGGAAACGGACATCGTACAAACTATTAAGAAAAGTAATGTTGCAAACGATCTCAGTGTCCGATGTTTCATCTGTCATTAAGCATAATTACACGTCATTTGGAGATGAACTGCTTTAACTTGTGAGTGCAGATTGGAAGGACACGTTTAAGCCATGTGTGTGTGTCTCTTCACTACTGCCAAGTTTCCTTTGATGTGTCAAATCCAAACAGAGTCCTCGACCAGAGTCTCTTTGTACCAGCAGAAGCTCTTCAACATGAGCACTCTCACACACACAATGAACAGGAAAAGGAAGGCACACACACACACACACACACACACACTCACACACACACACACACACACACACACACACACACACACACAAACTCACACCAGGGTATTTCCCCGCTGCTTCACATTAACCTCAGTAATTGTGCATGACGGGAGGAGAAGGAAACTAAAAATATAAAACATTCATAGCAGATGATACGAATATAAGTGTAGAAAGTAATTTCTGTCATGCGTTTATGAATTCAAAAAAAGATTCTAGTATCTGATATGAGGCAGAAACGACAGAAAATGAAGCATTAAATAGAAGTTGCCTTCCATATCTGATCAGATCAGATAGACTCTAAAAATGTCCAGATCAAAAGGATAAAACTTTTGTCTCACTTCACTTCCTTGTCCTTACCGGATTAGAGTAAAGCGCTACACCAAGAATAATTTTCAGTACACACAGTTTAGAGTCCACAGAGCCTTTATATAGAGTCCAACTAACGCTGGATGTTTTGAGCCAATAGTGATCTTGGGAAGGAAAAAAATACAGAAATTTATTAGCTAATATTCTTTATATATATGTAGTATAGAGTTAAATCACTTCAGCACATTTAAAAATTAATTATATTTCCAGCAATGCGTTTTACCACTTGACTCCCCATCACTGTTGGCTCAGCTACATGTACTGCAGACAGAGCTGAGAGTATTGAAAATAGTGGAGTCTGCAGGCAGCTATATTAAAACCACATTTCTAAATTAGCACAAGCATCTTTTTATGCATTATGTTTAACTAAAAAACACCCACAGTGTTTTCTTATTGTCATGTAGCAGATAATGTATATGCTAGTCCTGATATTTTTGTGACATGCTTCTACTTTATGATGAATTCTCTCATGTTTGAAATTGGATTTCCGCATTTTAAGCCATTGTCTGTGTTTTGTTTAACATTCTCTCTGGATTTAAAGACGTTGTTTTCTGTCCACATCGCATATTTTAGTATAAATACTAAACAACTGTTGAATTATTTACCTCTGTGTGCACACAAGCGTCGCAATATACATATTCACTTTATGTTTCATGTTTTTGAATCATTTAATATGCTTGGTTCTGGGTTAGTTAACAAAAGTGCCTCATTTTAAAGGTTTGTTCATGAACTGAACATAAATGTGTAATTAAAACAAAAAAAACCTTGAAACTCCCCAGTCCCCCTTCACATTCTCGTTGGGTCCGTGAGGTGCTTTAGAACGTGAAGCTTGAAAGACTCGGGTTTGCACTGAGAGGCTCGGTGAAATCATTTCATGTTACTTGGGATCCTTTTCTGAACTATATACATTCCCTAGATTTTTCCTCTGAGCTGGTAGATTGATACGTGTAATTATTTACTTATTTTTTTGGTATTTATTTTATATAATATCATTTGTCTTATCCCCCTTCTTTGTTTTCTTTATTTAACTTTTCTTTATTTACCTTATTTATTTTTAAATCTATTTATTTACTTATTTTCTAGTATAGAATTGTTCTTTTTCATCAATTTTTATTTTTTTTTTTTATTTATTTATTATTTGTGTGTGTGTGTGTTCTGAGTGTTTGGCCTGGCAGTGGGTGGGTGGGCAGGGTGCTGACATTCAGATGTTTTTTCTATAGTTTTATACCTTGTGTCTGTGTAAAATGTTCAAAATGTTCTATAAATAACATTGGAAAAACAAAAGAATTGGACTCAAAATCCAAAGCTGCATTCAAATGTCTTCATTTCCATGTTATATAATCACACTCGCTCTAGAAAACTGCATTCTTTGCTCTGAAGCCTGGAAGATGTTCAGACATTCTCAGCGCATGTTTTTCTTTAGGTTGTTGCTGTAGGCTTGGTATGTTTTAGGGGTGTATTCAAGCATTCATGGTACATGTCACCCTTTGTTGTCTAGATTGGCAGTTTTTCAATTATGTGCATGAAAGGAATGTTTCTGAAATAATTTTTGAGGCACAAAACTCCAGTTGTTCCCTGTGCAGAGTCATGTTAAAGTGAGTAATGTTAGGGGAAGTTGGAGGAGGGGAAGGAAAGCTATACTGTTTCAGGAAGCAGCGAGCCTCCAGGCACTGTTAGCAATTTCTACACACACATGCACTTCTTTTTCATCAAATATAGGAAAAAAAAACTCTATAACCCAAAATGTTCCATCTTTATTTCAGTGTATATGCTCATGCCTGATTGCAAACGTGTAGTGTAAATAGTTTTGTCTCACTGTCACGGTAGCAGAAATCATTTTGTGTTGTGTTGTTGTGTGTTTCTCAACAGTTCTCAAGAGACAAGTGAGTCCAGAGGAGCTGCAGACACCAGGAGGACCTTTTATAAAGAAGACATTCACAGTAGGACGCACAAACACACACACACAGAGCACAGATACAATCACACATCTGTCTCTCACACACAAACATGTGGATTCATGAGAAAAGCCCCTCGAGTCATGTGCGTTGGCATGTGGCACAGACACACACATACTCACATGCCACATCACTTTGCACATGACAGAAATAAAAATTAAAATGTGCATGCGGTCATTTACAGACAAGCCACATGGAATCCTGTCACTTTGGGAACAGTTTATAGCATAAAACGTGATTAAAAGCAGTCAGATATGGTGTTAATATTGTGTGTTGCTGTTGTTGCTCAGATCGTTGGTGATGCTGTAGGTTGGGGCTTCGTGGTGCGAGGCAGCAAACCCTGTCACATCCAGGCCGTGGACCCTGGTGGACCTGCAGCTGCTGCTGGCATGAAGGTAAGACCAGGAGAGATGTACGGAGTCCTGAAAGCCTCCATCTGTTCCTCCCTGGAGTAAAGAGATGAACAACAAAAAGAGGGTAGATGTCAGCACTTGTAGCAAACATGCTCTGATACAGCGTGAAGGTTGGATGAAGGGAGGCGTGGAGGTCAGGACAGAGAGGAACAGTGGTTACATAAAGCACAGCAGACACCATGGACATGTAGTTTTTTGTATTATACTCCTAGTTTTTCCTGCAGAGAATACATTTTGGTTCACTGAACCATGATCTGTGTGAGGTAAAGAATACCATTGCACTAAATATTGATTGAAATGGTTCATAATGGAGTTCATAATAAGATATAAACAATGTTTTTTGGGGTTTTTTGGTTTCATTTTATATAATTAAACATACTCAAATTGAAACAGGAACATCAGTGGTGTTCCTGAGAAACAAACCAAACAGGAGGGTTCATTTTTTGTTTAGCCAATGGTCAGAACTAATCAGAAAATGCTTTGTAAAGTAGATTTCTGTCAAAAAGTTAGTTAACGCAAACTCATTGTCTTCACTGTATATCACCAACCTTTTTTGCATCACGGACTGGTTTCAAGCAAGACAATACACACACATATATATATATATATATATATATATATATACTTTCTCTTCTGTCTCAGCATTGAGTCGTTTGTTTTTTTTAATTAATTTTAATTTTGGCATGAAAACTGACAGCCAAGTCTGGGTTAACAAGCACAGACGGAAGTGATGGGAACATGGTTTAATCATTTTTCAAAGTAAAACACCCTGCAGACTCTGCTGGAAATAAAATAAAAACTTAAGTAATACAATAAAAACATTTTTATTCTTTCTGCCCGGTGATGGGAGACTGCTGTTGTATATGGACCAGTCATGCGTAGTCAAGTATAGTCACCCCTCAAAGAGCTATTGTGAGCCGGGGGAAACCCTGATACTACTTGCTATCCTGCTTGGAGTCATATTGGAGGATGTGTTCCATTTATGTTAATGGAAAGTTGGCATCCTTGTAGTATGGTAGCCATGTGGGCAGTTCAGAAATGGAAGGCCATGGAATGATGAAATCTACGTCACTCAGATGCTTATGGACTCTGATGGATATGGAAAGTATAACTCTAACCTTACAGAAGTGTGGACGCAGAGGAGATCACAGCATCCAAAAGCAAAGATTCTGATTGAGAAGTGTGTATAAAATGCATTATATGAAAGGAAATTAACAAAGAGGTGAAACAGAGTTTCAGAATCCAGTCTGGAATGATGTCGTGATCTTCCTTTGTCATTTTCATTTCAGTACAAAAATCGTTTTATGTTATAACTATGTTTGCTACATACGTATTTGTTCAAAGTTCTCTAGTTGTCAGCTTCATTACAGAATCCTCTGCTTCTAAGCAATGAAAATTCTTAAAAATAGTGACTACATGTGATCTGTTGAATGCTACAACTGGAGAAATTTGCATGTAACTTAATTACTCTCTGTAACTGTTGACCTGGGAAGCAGGGAAGGGAGGTCTTATTTAATTCTGAGGGACTGAGACTCTGCTCATCAGTCATTTTAACAGTGTGTTTCTATTTAAAAGGAATTTTTATTTAAGTATATGGTCTGTGAGTGATGCGTTAGACAACACTAGCAGAGAGGAATTGGAAAATAACAGAGAGAAGAGTTCAGGGAGGCTTGTTTTAGCTTCAGCCTGCAGCAGGAGGAAGGTCAAGAGCAGCAAAAGTGTTGTCAAAGTGAAAAAAAATCAAGGAGGAGGAAAGTGGGGTAGCGGTGGCTGCAGCCACAGCTGGCATGAAGGTATGTCAACAGAGTGGCAGCAAGGAATCCTGGGAATGCAGAGCAAAGGGACTTTAACCACAACATGAAGAGCAGAGGAGGGAGAGGAGAGAGCACTGACTGAATGGAAAACAAACAGTAGGAGACAGAAAAATGAGAATAACTGGAAGGAAAGAAAAAAAAAGCAAGGACATAATTTGAAGTCTTGGTTGGAAGTCATGTTATGAAAATGTCAACTTTTGAAGAATGAATGAAAACTCATTACTTCTGCGGGGACAGCCACAAATGATACAGTAATTGTAGGAATATTTCCTCAGGCGCTGAGAAAGCTGGCTCAGTGTATTATTTATGAATTGTCCGTCTCAGTATTTTAGGTTTTTTTCTCCCAAGAACTGAAGTTACTGCAATTTTATGTAACTGCAGTGATCAAAGTGACCATGTAATGTTCAATTTGAGGCAGAAAATTGTTGTTTTCCTCACAGTGGCAGCAAAACTGAGTCATGTAAAACTAAGAAAATGGGATGTTGGAGAGAAGACAAATGAGCTGAAGAGTGAGGAGTGTGGAAGATGAGGAAAGAGACGTAAAGGAGCTCGAGTATAAGTCCTGAAAGAGGAAATGGCCTGTGGAAATATCACTTCTGCTTTGGTTACTGTTTATTACCATGGAAACACATATCATAGTCAAAGTCAGTCGTAAAGGCCTCCACGCTCATAAAGTGTGTGTTTTATGTCTTTGTGTGTGTTGGACTGATTGACTGACTGACGGATTGATATTTAGTTTTATTGTTTGTTGTTTCGATGAAGATTTAACTCAATTGTTTTGTATGCAGAACAAAGTTTAGAACCACTAATCCTATAAAAACTGAGCCCGGAGCAGAATATTAAGTTAGATATATCCGATTTTCTTGGTTTTATCGCAGTAGATTAAATTCCTAGTGTGCAGCAGCGTGTGCAACGGCTTCACCACTTTATTTGTGAGGAGTTAATTGCATTTCCTGGAAGGTTGCTGTAGTTCCACCTCACCTGAGTGGTTTTATTGATGTCTAATGAGACACAATATAGGAGAGGGATTGCAGTGCTGTGAGGTGTTGGCACTGCAGTCCAGGTAAAAGGCCGAAGGAGAAAAAAAAACACCCACTGAACTGAGATTGCAGGCAGGCTCTTCTCATGTCTCGTCATATACACATGCATCTCTGTCTTTCTGAGTCTTTTTCCATCACACACATCAGCATTGTCCTAATGGATCTGAGCACTTATATAACTGTCCAGTGCATCACTCTTAGAGCCACTTCTAATGGACTTTAAACGCAGCAGGTAGAGCATCGTGTCTGTTTGTCTCACTTTGTGTCCATTTGTGCCTCCTGTGCTGTGCTGCATGTTTCCACACCATTATGTGTGTGTACAGAACAATGAGTTGTATTGTAGTATTTGTACCCCTTGAATAAGGGGTTTGTTTACCTCAAATGAAAGCATTTATATCCAGATTTTAACGTTTTAAGACAGATATGATAAATGTCAGGGACATGGGTGTCCAGTAATTGTAGCAGATTGTAACCTTCAAAAAATCCTACAAGACATCTAATCTGTGATATATGAAACATGTATTACATTTAAGCAGCTGTTACTGTCTTAATTATGCTCACCAGTTCAGAAAAGCGAAAATCCATGCATCCATTATCTATACACCGCTTAATCCTCATTAGGGTCACAGGGGGGCTGGAGTCTATCCCAGCTGACTGAGGGTGAAGGCAGGGGACACCCTGGACAGGTCACCAGTCTGTCACAGGGCTACATATAGAGATGAACAATCACACTCATATTCACACCCACTAACAATTTAGAATTACCAATTAACCTCAGCATGTTTTTGGACTGGGAGGCAGCCGGAATACCCGGAGAAAACCCACGCATGCACAGGGAGAACATGTAAACTCCATGCAGGAAGATCCCAGGTTGGGATGTGAACAGGGGATCTTCCAGCTGCAAGGTAGCGGGGCTAACCACCAAGCCACTGTGCAGCACAAAAGCGAAAATGTTCTTATCTTACAGTATAGACACTCTCTTAAAGGATTAGTTTGACATTTTTCCTCTTATGCACTGGTTCAGAGTCTCCTGCAGTTTTGATGCCATTGTGATGTTGCCAGGCAACCAGTGAACTCCTGGAAGTCACTGCTGCTGACCAGGAGATATATTTACATTTCATTTTATATAATGAATTAAACAAAGAAGATAAATGTTAGTCAGTGAGCAGATACAGTGATCATGACACCTGATTGTAGTCATTGACATTGGATGATCATTTGGATTTTGCACGCTTGATGTCTAGTCTTAACTTCAGTGTGCATTGAGTTGTTTTTGGGCATTTTTGCTTTTATTTTTGACAATAACAGTGGAAAGAAGGACGAGAAATGCAAGAGAGTCCAGGGAATGTAAAGCAACAAATAGTCCCTGGCAAGGATTCGCACCAGAGATCTGCTGCTCAGGAAACATGTGCCCACATAGTAACCATTTGGCTATCGGGTTGCCACGTATGAGCATATTTTAATGTTAATGGAGTAGTTATTTGCATTTTGTGGAGACTCTAATCTTGACTGACTGTGCTGTTATATAAAACTAAATTTTACTGGAGAAACGGCTGAGCATAAAGTCTGCATTTTTCCAACAATCAATGGTACAGGTGTTTTTTCTTACTTTGAATGAAGACTAGAATTGCAGAATTTTTGTCATCGCTTTTAAAGATGCAATCATTGTGATTGACGAAACTTGACTAGAACTTCCATGTTTTGGTTTGCTGAGTAGTCGAATGAGAGCACAGGAGTCATACGTTGAATAAAAATGTAGTCAGGTTAGGAGATGCTGGCAGATTTTAAATTTTTTGCTCATTTCATGCTTAATTATTACTCAGTATTCAACAAACACTGATTTACTCTCTATATATCATCTATCTGCACTGTACGTTATTGATTCTTTGAGTTTTTTCGACCCTCAGCGGACATAAATCCAAACATGGCCTCAGGTTGTCCGTCGCCTGACTAGATTTTGTAAAGAACCTCTACACTGCACACAGCTGCACGTTGAATGTCTCAGTACGGCCTCTTTACATGTGCTGTATATTCTCCCCGTACCTCGTCTCTTTATGCCTGTTGCTGTTTCTTTCCCTTTTTCTCTGCGTGAAACTGATTTTAACCCCATCAGTGCAAGGAGCCATTCAGTCGAGCTGGGCCTCAGCCAAGACCAACAACCCCACAGCCTGAAAGAAGAGAAGGCAGAGAAAGAGGGGGAGGTGTTGGTGGAGAGTTAAAGAGGTTGAAAGGAAAAGATGAACGGAACCAATAGAAATGGAAAAAAAGACTATGTGCATAAGTACATTAACCAGAGGAGTTGACTTTGCAAGCAGAGGCTGCAGGAGTTTATGTATTTGAGTCTGAAATTCCTCTGCAGCACAGGATTAACAGTCTGTGCTTTTTTCCTCCTTCCCTCTATCACTCTTAATCTCTCTTTCCCCTTATTTCCTCGGCCTACTTTGAGCTTGGCTTTGCTTAAACATTTTTGGAGCACCGGAAAAACATTTAGCAGCAATTGCTGTAAACATAATCCAAAATAGCAGCTTCTGTCTCCACTTTTCTGTGTGACGCTGCTCCCTGTCAGATGACCCTGTATGTTTCCTGAGCGTTGGTTCCCTGAAACATCTGCAAAAGCTTTTCCTCCATCGTCGTTCACCTGTCTACGTCTGCTCTTTGTTCAGTTACAGGCTGCATAAATATCAGAACAATTAGGTGCTTTTGTTCCTCGTTTTTCTGGTGTCCTGCAGAGCTTTTGGAAAACGTGTTTCCGAGCCAGTCAATGGAGCCGTGCAAAGCTCGCAAAAAAACCACAGCAGAAGCATCGTGTTGCAAGAACAGCAGCTCAAAGGTAGCTTGGACAAGAAGTCTTATTTGTATCTGCAACAGTTGGAGCAGCGATTAAGTGACGATAAGGGAGCAGCGTTGAGGCGTGGCGGGGGAGTGATTGGAACGTGGATGTCAGCTCGTACCCGGTGTTAGTCGGGTCAGATTCCATTTTATGTCAGTTAGCGCTATCCCTGTTTACTGCTATGACTGTGCGGGTCTGTTTTTAAAGAGGAACGCAAAATGAAAAGCTGACAAAGTGCTCCTTTGTGGAAGATCGGTACTGTTGTCAGGTTTTGCTGTGACTTACCAGAGCTGTTGTGCCGTTTTTTTGGTTACCTCTGATGCAATTTTTAAGCTGTGTGGCAAGTTTTCATACATTAGACAATTATAAATGATGGCACAATCAAATGTCAGACTGACTTTATGAATAATCCATAAAGTATTCATATCTTTCGTCATTTATTAACAGGTTAGTACTCCAATCTTGAGGATTATGTTCATTTTTTTATTATGTGGCAAATATTAAGCCAATATTTAAGCATATTGTAAATGAATGACTTCAGCATTGATGGATTAACAGTGATGAATGAGGTAATTGAGCATAAATATAGGCTTAAAAAAAGATAGAAGGGATTTTATTTCATTATTGTTGCCTTATTTCTTTGCAAAAATAATTATATTTTGCTACTATTTCATCTTTACTGGGAAAAAACAACTGAATTCACAGGTACCAGCAACCTTTAAGGTGGAATGCTTTCTTACATGTTGCTCTGTGCTTAAGTTCACATCATAAATCATTTAATGCACCTTAAATGTCATCCAGACAACTTTGACTGTTTATATTTATTGACCTTCTTGTTTATCGGTGATGACTGGATCCTCTAGTGCTTCTAAAAACAGATATAGATTTCAGATTTTGCTAATTTTGAGACAGAAAAGTTTGACAGAAGACATCCGTCAAAAAAAAATTGTCAGCTATCAAGCAACAAAGTATGATAATCAGATTATCCAGTGGATTGCATTCTAGCTCATTAGTTCAACAGTTATTTTCTTGATTTATAATTTCTATGTAAATGGTCAGAAAATAATGAAAAATGGCTGAGAAATTTTCTGCTGGCCAGGTTTATCTATTAAGATAATTAGTTTAATGTAATGTCAGAACTTTCATTTCATATTAAACTTGAATCAGAAAAAATTTCTGAATGCATTTTTTTCCTGAGAAATGACAGTTATTTAATTACCAAAACTGTCCAACTGTTGCATCTCTAGACTTTGAACTGTAGTTAAAGTTTTAAATGATGTGAGGTAGTTTAGAACTTATTGGATCAATTTCACAAAATTCTTATTCCCACTTTACAATGAGGAAATCCATCCAGCATTTTGACACTGAGATCGACAATAAATTTAGTTTCTGTGTGATAAAGTGTTGCACGCTGTAATTACTAATGGCAGCATGAAAGCACAGAATGTCTCAAGGACAGTCAATAAAAATGACTCAATAGTAGATTTTTCAAGGAGTACTGCAATAGTTATCTATTTATACTAACCTTTTGTGGGCTTGAATGGTGGCTCTGAAGGGGCAAGCTGGTTTTTGCAGCAGTAAACCAGAATTTACATTTATAATACAGCTTTAAAACAAGGCAAGAATTGACTTGTGAACCATATGCTGCATTTAAAAGTATGTTTCTTTATCTCCCTCTTCTTCAGGTCACTGTATGCTTTTAGGATCTACTCCCACCTCTTTTTTAGTCCATTATAACCACTATATTCCAATCATATCTGCTCTCTGTCCGTCTTTCCCCAGGTTTGTCAGTTCGTGGTGTCGGTGAATGGACTGAACGTTCTCTGTCAGGACTACCGGACCGTCAGCAGCCTGATCCTGAACGGACCGAGGACAATCGTCATGGAAGTGATGGAGGAGGTATAAGTTTAGTAAGAGCTGCTGGAGAAAAAGCTCCTAAAAACAGTAGTGTAGTAATAACGTGGGGACTAGAAGGTTTCATACTTAACCTTTAAACCACATCAGCAGATGGATGGCTTGAACTCACTCTCTGTTTGGAGATGGTGGATGAATAAAACACGTTAGAGAATGAGTGTATTCAAGGCGAGTAAATGATTCAACGCTCGGAGGGAACATCCAGGTTGTTCGAGATTTTGTTTTTCTTTGAATTTAAAGGCACAAATGTGGGAAAGTGCAAGAGCCAGCACTTCCACAGACAGATCCTGCAAAGACTCGCAGTCTAAATGAGAGCGTCCCAGACTTCATGAATGGGGAAGAAAAACTGCAGTTTGTGTTTGAACTGAATCATGAGAGTGTTGAAAGGATGTCGGAGGATGTGAAGCTAAATTTTCGTCATTAGAAACCTGGAGATTGACAAGTGAAACTGTGCGAATTGGGAGGAGTATTTCATGGACACATCTAGCCACGTTTGATCCTGGTGGTTCCACGCTGCCCTCTTCTGGGAAGAACAGGAAGACACAGGGAGACTCGCTTTGCTTCATAGATTCTTTGGTTTCGAGGTATTTCGGTGTTTGTTTCCCTGTTTGAAGATCCTCCGTATTAAATGGAAAACAGAATTCTACCCCTTGCCTGTTAAAAAAAAAAACAAAAAACAAAAAAAAACCAAAAACGAACTAAATTGAAGCTGAGGTAGATTTTTGTTCAGCTTCCAGGAGAGTTTACAATGAAAAAACTGTACGTATAGAAGACAAACTTTTACATATGACACGGTAAAGAAGCCCTGCTTTAGAAAATGTTGTTTAATGGGTGAATTCTCATTAGAAGATCTTGTGAACAACTTAAGTCTATTAAAAAATCTTGTTTTTTCTAAGAGGAAATCTGATATACAGAGTAAGAACTCATTATTTGTAAGAGTTTAACAGAATAACTCAGACAGTAAAATATTCCTTTAGTTGCTCTTATCGGAAAGTCTTTCTTAGAAATGCTGCATTCCTTGCTTGAAAAAAAAAACAAAACAACACAAAAATGCAATATAATATGTGTTCTTTGGTTTCAGGGTATTTCAGTGTTGAGGAACCAACACAAAAATTCTACTCCTTTGCCTGTAAAAACCCCAAATAGAAACTAAACTGAAGCTGAGGTAGATTTATGCTTAGCTGCTAGAAGGGTATCAGCAATGAAAATAAAGTGAAAAACTATATTATTAGGCACAATGTATATAGTAAAAACTTACATACAGGCAAAATGAAGAAGCCCTACTTTTAAAAAATGGTGTTTGATGGGTGAAGTCTCATTAGAAGATCTTGTAAACAACTTAAATCTTTAAAAAGTCTTGTTTTTTCTAAGAGGTAACCTGACATAGAGACCAGAAACCTCAAAAATGACACAAGATGTTGCTATTTGTAAGAGGTTTAAAATTATAACTCTGATAGTAAATTTTGCGTGTTAAACTTTCTCTTTGGATGCTTTTATTAGAACTTCTTAGAAATGCTGCATTTCTTGCTTTAAAAAAAAACAAAAAAAAAAAAAAAAACACAAAAATACACTCAATGTGTTCCATACCAGCGGCAAAGTCCTGCAATATAGTTAAAGTTGTGTTTTACCAAACAGCCTTATTGAAAAACTTTAAGCAGCAAAAAGCTGATTTTGTTGACCTTTTACTATTGATTTAGGCTTGAGATGAATATTAAAGATTAAAATGACTGCATAAGCACTTAATTGACAAAAGCACTTGAGTGACAAAAGTTTTCCTTTCTGGAATTAAAGCAGATTTAATATGTAGAATGTAGATGTACATACATATACTGTATATATAACTTGTGAATTACAATCCGACTTCCCTAATTTGAGACTAATGAAGAAGAACCTTCTGCTTGCCTCCCAACCTCCCTTTATTCTTCATTATCTATGTGAGATAGTGTGTTAGAGAATCGCATGTGTTATTACACATTCAGTATATTTACAGAAAGAGGAAAATTGTGCAGCAAAGTCAAAACTCTATGGAAGTAAAGACTTTCCAGATGGACAAAATCATTTTGAGGAGATTAAAAATGTCAAAATGTGTACCTGTGTTTCTTCTTTTTTATTTATAATGGCAGCAAATAACAGCTGCAGGGTTAGGGTTAGTGTGCAGTCATTAAATCAGTTTAATTAGAGAGATCAGTTCGTTAAAAATCACAACAAAAACATACTTGCTCACTTACCTCTACTGGTGTCCAGAAATAGTTTTTACCTTTATTTGTCCAGGATTTCACAGTCTCAGTGTCCATCTTATTATAAAGTAGATGGAAAACAAGATTATTTTGGTTATCATAGAAAAAAAAGAAAATCAGTTTAAAATGTTTAAAATTTCTATGGAGAAATACCTCCTGCTGCAGCCTTTGTTCATGTTATAACCCTGTAAATGCTGTGAGCACCTCAAACTAAATTTAACTGTGTGATTTTCTGGATTCAAGTAAAGGTAAATGAGAAATATTTTTAATTTAAAATGCTTCACAGTTTTAATGAAATTACTCTTTAAAGGAAGTTGCTGCTTAGATTAACTCGAAGTTAACCAGATTAGAGCAGGCTTAAAGTTATGTTTTTAGACTCTGTCATCATGTGCTTAGACATACTAGCATGAACAGATTATATTTGAAACTGCATTTTATTAAAAAGAGGAGCATGGATAAAGGATTCTCATATTATTCATCCAGTATGTGTTTGTAATCCTGAGTAACACTTGTTTACTTGTTCGTTTAAGCCAAAACTCCACTGCCTGTTTAACTGGATATACAGTTAGTTTAGTCCTGAAGTGAAATTATTACTGAAACTTTAAACATAGATGCAGTAAACTGAGCGTTTCTACTCAAACTGAAAATACCGTAAATACACCAAGTCTTTATTGCCAACAGTAGAATTGATTTGTCACAGTAAACTGCCTCCTAATGTGTCCTAAGTGAGTTTATTGGTGGACATTTTCTAGTTTTTCCTCAGTATGTGTAGATTTTGTGGGCAGATAAATGCATGGGTGCTGTAAATATGTGCTTATGTAGCTTTATCTTCTAATCCAAAGCACTTGTTCAGTGTGTTGATTAGTTGAACTGAGTTATCTGACAAATCATTTCAGACGTAAAGTAGATTTGGGCGATTTAAACATTTCCACATGCGTTCTGCACGTTACCTGAGGGGTGTACTAGGAAGCAAGGTTCAATATAGCCGGGCTTTCTTTGCGTTAGCTGGATCAACTAAACCTAAAACCGAGAGATAATGGAAATCAAGACGATGGTTGTCAACTTTCTTTGTTCGTCCAGGTTTAATTAACAAGTGTGCACTCCAAGAAGGAGGCATCATTTAACTCTTCTTTCGCACTAAATAAACACTTGTAATAGAGAGCTATAAAGAATATAAAAGCTTTATTACAACAAAAAGCAACACTGTTACTTTTATCAAGTCAAGAAAGAAATGCAAATTGTTAATTATGTAAGTTGACATGAACCTAATTATTTTACCTCTCAGTGCTTGCTGCTTATTTCTAATGACAGCAGCAATTAGAGCACTTAAACATTAAAATAATGCATTTAAACATGATCCACAAGTGTCCTACACAGAAGGAAATGGTTAAACCACCTTAGTTTTTGGCCAAATCAAATTGAAATTATTGGTGATTTAATATTTCCATAATTAGTACCGCAAGACTCATCAAATTTCTAATCTATTAGCTGTAGTAGCAGCAATGTAAAATGGACTTTGCAGCCAATCAGAACCAAGCATTAAAACTTTTTTGCACATTTTCTGCATTACTGAGTAATCGAGCAACACAGATCTTGAGCTGCATTTAAGCACTGAACCACTTTATGATTAGTTATCTTCAGAAGTTCTTACTAAATAATAGCAGAAAATTGACTTTTTTTAAAAAAATAAGTTGCATTTTCTGCATCAGCGACTGAATCCCTCTCTGTTCCCATGGCGACACAACTACAGAACTGCATAGCTTTGTCAAGTGGTGTTACTAACATGCAGCTCAACAGGTTTGCATGTATAATGTATTTTATCTATGTCACATACAGAATATTGTCTGAAAAACAAAGGATTGTGCTTCTTACAGCTGATTTATATCCAAAATTCTGAAAATAATCATCTGAAAGAAGTTAAGCTGTGCAGCATCAGTTACCATGGCGATATAGCAGGTTCAAGGAAGCCACCTGATTTTAAAATTTTAGATTTTTGTCGCTAACTCTTTAATTCCTAGTACACCTCCCAGGAGAAAGGTAACAGAACACAACTTCCTCGAGTGTATAAATCAAGGTTGTGAAACTGTTCTAGAATATTTTCTAATATCCTCTGGTTGACTCTGATAAGCTTTTGTTTCAAGTTTCTGATCTCAAGAGTCCGCTCATGTTGTTACATGGATGATGCCATACAATATACTGTTAATACTGTGTTGAAAGATTTATCATGTATGAAGAAAAGATACAGATTTGTAATTGCGCTGCAATACTTTACTCATACGTTTTGTTAAATTTCTCCATGCAGGCATTCAGCATATTTCAACAGAAGTTAGAACACACATAGAACACACATTTTTTTCATAAATAGAGATGTCATTAAGCTTTAACATGTTTTTTCTTTAATTAAAACTCATCTGTTAGCAGTTTTCAGCTCAGTATTTGTGCCAGGTTAAAGGCTTATGGTTCTGATAAAGGGGATGTCGTGTGTTTGTCTGATGGCAGTTTGTAAAGTCGGGGGAAGAGTTCAGGATGTTCCCATTCGGGTTTAGGGAAACAGAAATATGCAGTGTGTATATTAAACCCTTGAAGGGGTTCCTTGTGCTGGGTTGGCTGGAAACGGGTTCACTGACTGTTAAAGTGAAAGTTTTTGCCTTAACACCTTGTTTTTGCTGCTAATCACAGTTGGTGGTCACTCGATCGCCCGTTCTGTTCTCACCTCATGCTGACCGTGCTTCAGTTCTATTGACAATCAGTGTTTTTACCACCTTCAAACAGCACAGCAGTGGTTTGAAAAGCAATGATCCGACAGAATGTATTTCACCGCCGTCTTCTACTACTGTTCTCGGTTTTGTACTCGGACTTTAATGACTCATGTATGACTAAAGGGATTCTGTGGCTTCGTGTTCACCTCACGAGGCGTTCTCAGCAGGTACAGCCGTTTATTTTTCTCCGCTTTCTGAGATTGAATGTTGGGTTTCAAGACGATATAAGCTCGAACTACCGGTCTGTTTTTGACAGAAGCAGCTAAAGCCCATTACAATGTTCTAATGTATTAAAAAAGTTGATTAAGTGTTTAATAAACAAACTGATTCGACTGTGCTTGTGGTTTCATCTTCAGAACTGCTAGAAGTCTTTGTATACTCTGACAGTAAGACCAAAATCTGACTTTTTAGCATCTTATCATATAAATATAATGCTATTACGTGCATCTTTTTTGTATGTTAAAACAATTTGAATAACACAACATCTACAAAAAATCCCTAAAAGATAGGCCTAGCTGAGCTACATTTACCACATTGTTCCTGTTTCCTGTAAATTTACTTTAACCTTCTGGACTCCAAGCAGTTTCTGAACTTCTCAATCCATGTTTTTCCTCACTGTGTGCTCATTTTTCACTGTAATATAAAGTCCTCTATGGAAACAGCACAACAATGACTACAAGTAGAGAGAGCTCAGAAATGTATTTTTAGCAGTATAATGCCATAAATCCTGCAAGTACAATAGACAATAGAGGTTAATTTCTTCATTTACATTGTCACAAAAATTGAAAAAAACCTGGAAGCAACATGTTCAACATTTTCCCCCCAAAATAGTAGCTCTTCGTGCTATAGATATTTCACTACTTGCATTTTTTAGCCTCTATAAACTTTTCATTTTCTGCACATAAACTCCACAATGATATTTCACCATGCTGAATGTATCTTTCAACACCTTGCTCCTCCGCATGCAGTTTTTGAGCCATTATTTTTTTAAAAATTTATTATAGTTTCTGCTCAAATCTATTTAATTTTCCGTTTAATCTTAGTAATTTGTCTCCATACTCTCATCCTGTTTGCACTAAGAAGGGCTGATTTTTGAGTTTTTTAACAGGATCTGGTGCAAGCGATTTATTTTTGACAAATTTTTTTCATGAGACAAGTAGAATAAAGTGACTTTGATGAAATGTTTTAAAATTGAAATGTGGTTCAGATGAAACCAAACATCACATGCCTCTGATAAGTGCAGTTAATGTCATTTAATTAAGTGTTTGTTTATTTTAAGACACGTTTCAAGCCTGCGTATGGTTTTTGTAGTTCAGAGTGTGAATGATCCAACATCTTAGGTACTGAGATTTTTTTACAGCACACAAAAAAGGTAGAATCGAGATCGAATCACAGTGGAGAGAAAAATAAAACACACAAAATAGACTCGCGATAAGCTAAGAAGCCCATTTACCAAAGTAGAACCTTGATTAAGCCACGTGATTTTAAAATATATGTAATAGAATTCTACAGGGCTATTAATTAAAGTGATAATGTAAACTTGATTAAACTTGTGTAAACTGAATTACACAATAATATAATTCTCCACATATGTATGTATTGAGTGAAAATGAAAGAATCCAATTTGCATTTTCATTTTCACATGTGCATATGGGCGTTCTGACTACTTTAAAATGAAAAACGAAAAGCTGTTTGACATTTAATTTCAGCCTCAGAACGGTGGCGGTTGGCCTGGTCCTGAATCCTCCTTGATGAACGGAGCAGGGCGGCACGTGTCTGGCAAATATTTAAATAATAATGACCAGACAGAAAATGTGTGAAATTTCACATCAAAACTTTCTGATTGGACCTCTGATGCACTACTAGTCTGCTACCACCAGGGGGTAGTGTTATACTGTACTCTGCAGTCTGTATGTGTTACACTTTTTCTCCTTGGCTCAGCTTTTTTAAACAGTTTTATGGATTTCCAATGAAGAAATGTACAAAATATAGATTTAAAAAAGCTGTTTGTGCAGCTTTGTCAGGTATGAAGTGAAAATACAGTTAACTAAGATGAATATTTGCACTATATGTGTGTGTGTGTGTGTGTGTGTGTGTGTGTGTGTGTGTGTGTGTGTGTGTGTGTGTGTGCGCGCATTCTTCTAGCATAGATTGCGATTTTCTGAAGTCTGTTGCAAATTTTCTCACATACACACCTGACCTGTTATGTTGTGTTATACATGATTATAGAGGTATATGTAGTAAATTTGAGGGTGTGAAGTTGCAGCAAAATGTGATAAATTTCAATGTAACAGCTGAAATATTCATTAGATCTGATATAGCAGATAAATCCTGTAATCATGTGAGTGGCAAAAAAAATGTATCAGTTTTTACCGATACAGGAGGTTTGCGATTATGTTTGCTCTCTATTTCTGATCTGACAGACAGATCTAATTATTATAATAATCCATATGAAATACAACCACCTCAAACTCACACTGACTGGACATTCATTTATCTGTCCTTTTCTTCACACGTCCATTGATTCACTTAGCCACCAACCTTTACTTCACCACTATCCATCCATTTGTCTGTCCATCCAATCTGCTGTGTTTGTGTTTGTGGTCAGTATACAGAGCAATACATACACAGGAAATTAAAAAACCACGGCACAGAAAGCTGAGAGCTGCTGAACTTGTCTGAATGATAAGATTAAAAGAAAGAGATCAGGGTATAACATTTAAGTATAACGTCGTTCCAGCAAATATAAAATGTGTTTATTTAACATTGTCAGTGAAAAGCAGGAGACTTGTGCAGTTTGCAGCGATTGTTTCTGTTTTAAATTCAGTTTCTGCGTTGGAGCAAATGTGCAGAAAACAGTAATGATGTTTTTGGAGGGGTGATGAGCATTTTTATTAGCAAATTTTGTTCTGTTCATGAGCCTTTGGAGAGAACTGTGTTGATACAACGTGATGTAGTTTCGTCGCATACAGAATCAGAGTCAGATTGCCAGAGTTAGGGGTCCAACTGGGGCCAACGCACTGAAAATGTAGGCGCTCCAAGAAGCTGGGGATGAAAGCATTCACCAAGTAGCATATATTACTGTATAAGATCATATTAAATCTTGAAAAGCCCAGTTGGTCCAATTAAAGTAACACCAATACAGGCGGCATGAGCCAAGATCAAGTAATTAATTCGCATAAAAAATCTCTCTTGTGACAGTGACAGCAGCCAAAATGTGAGAGTTAAGTAGAAATGTAAGAGACACTGAAAGCAGTTGGTTTGGGCTTTGGGTTCAAAGACGGAGAAAACACAATTTCTATCCTGCCTCGACTCTTCATATCCTGGATAAAAGTGATGAAAATTCTCTCAGAGCTGAACTGGACTTTATAAAGTGAATCATATCAAACATACAGACCTTGAAGTCTGCCTTTGAGTTTGACAAAAGTCTAGAAGAAATGTGTTTTTTTTATTGCCTCTGCTGGGATTATTTGTTGCAAAGCTCAAGAGGACCCTGTTCGGTTTGTTCTAGGATGCATTCTGACATAGATGTGACATGAACATCCTGTTTGTTGCTGTTTTACAGGTGTGAAGAGCACTTTATGGACCTGTTGTCCTTTAATTTCCCCTCCGCAGTCCTCTACTGGTACAGAATACCTTGAGGTTATTACTTACGCAATCTTCTAAAGATCAAAAAATCTGCCGAGCTTATCTTAACATACATCAAGTACTTTATCTTAATAAAAAGATATGGTTTCAGGCCGTTCTTCTACTTTTCATTTTGTCATTTGTTACATTATGACAGCCAATAATGTAATATCAGGGAAATTCACCAGAACAGTTTAATTAGCTTTTTGACTCAGAGTGCCAATAAGTGTGACTACTGCCTTGATTAAATAAAGGTTATCAGTGTTATCACGTGTGGGAAATAAGAATGAGTCTTTTGAATATTATTACCCAGAAAAAAGAAAAAGAGTTTAATGCAGTCGAAGAAAAAGAAACGTTTCCGTGCTCCATCAGGTTGATGGGCTGAATGCCTTTGAGGCATGATTACAGTGTTTTTAACTGAATTGTCTCCCGTCCTTCACTCCCCACGGGCAGAGAGCTCAGGACAAGTCACAGCAAGCAGAAATGTTAGCCAAATGCCAAATGCTTCTTGGGCTGTGGCTGCGAGCTCTGAGAATCTGGCCAGTTGCTCTGGCGAGAAGTCACCTTTTGCTCAAGCAGAAACTTATTTTAATAAGTAAATGGTGGAGCATGAAAACATGAATACTTTTGACACTGTAGGATGCAGACCATGAGTGGGAGAAATGTTAATTAAAGATTGTTTTTTTTTGGAAGCATTTCAGGGAAGATGCTGTTGATAATGCGTAAATTTTTCCACAGTAGGTTGCTTCATTAGTGCGTGCAAAGATTTTACCTGTATTTTGTTGCTATTCATAATATTACCCTTGGGACAATGGTTAGACTTGTGGACTTGGACCCAACTTATTTAGAACTTTTAACTTTCTGAACCTGATGAAATGCATGATTTTTTAAAAAACATTGCCCAAATTTCTCTATTTACTAGGGTCAGAAACTGTAAAAACCGAATGCATAGATAGATTTTCAACTCTCCAACAGCTCTTCAACAAAAATCAATCAAATCTAAACTTAAAATTTAGATTTCAAATCACTTTATTCTGATTGCCTCATTTAAAATTTCTCCAAAATTAAAGCTTTTGCACCAAATCACGTGTAAAAGCAACTGTGTCAGATGTGACAAAAGTTCTACAATTTTTCAGATGAACTGCAGGCAGTGTTTCCACAGAGCAGATATGAGACAACAAGGGAGACTGAGAGGAAAGTTAAACAGACTGGATCAAAAAAATAAACGCAGCATGGCTCAAAAACAGTACTATACAGAGGAGTAAGTTGTTGGAAGATACATTCAGCATGGTGAAACATCTGAAACATCTTATGGAGCACAACTGTGGGTACTTGGAAAAATGCTGAACATATTGATTCCAACTTTTTTTTTTCAAGTTCTGTAAAAGAAATAACCATGTTTTCTTTCAATTTTTTATGATTTGTAGCATTATACCTGCGTCATACTGCACAGAAAACATTTCTGAGTTCTATTTCTATTTATTTCCACTTCTACTCAGTGTTGTACAGTTTCCATAGAGTTGCAGGGCTTTTTATTGCAGTGAAAAATGAACCTACTATGAGTAAAAACGATCACAGGAACAAAGAAAAGCCCCATAACTGCTTGTAGTTAAGACGGTTGAACATGGCAGTAATTTAGAAGGTGTAGTTTCTACCATGTGTATCATCTTAGTCTGATGTGTTACCATGGCAACATTTATGCATTAGCACTAAACCCCAACTTCTTGCTAGTGTGGCTAAGAATGGCGACTGAAACAAGTTCACCATGGAGACGTCTTTATCAAACGCACCGCACATCTAACAAACAGCTTTGCACTTATCCAGCTGCCAGTTAAAACAAACAACAGCATTTTCTTGAATAAATCGCCTCCGTTCATGTGTTCCAGCGTGAAAAGCTGCATAATGCATCCCGACCTTAAGAGCTGTCATGTTAGCAGCGCTGTGAGCAGGGCAGGTCCTGGTACCAGATGACACCCTGGCTAATAACTGAGGCTAGTTGGACTAATCAGTAGGCTGCGGTCACTTCAGTCTGCTGCTGCCCTCATATTAACCTGCTGCTTGTTATTAACACCGAGCTCAAGAGCTGTCCAGCAGAGAACAGGTTGAAATTTACATCACGAGGTTTTTTTCCTTCGGCGTGTGTGAGTTCACGACTTCCTAAGTGTCAACTCTATTTGAACTTGTCTTCTGCTGGGGCTTATTAGTCAAGCAAACTGAGTTACTTGTGCTGGTTTAAATGCAGCTTATTGTGTGCGCCCTTGTGAGTGACACGGTGATCTGGGTTGTCTGTCATTGTGGAGGAGTGTTAAGCCTCCAGGCCTCAGGTTATCTCCTAAAAATGTGGGGCAGGGGGCTCCAGGTGGAAAGAGCGAAAAGTGAGGGAAGTCTGTAATATGAAGCGTGTTTGCTCTTTATACACTTTTGTCACCAGGTGTGAGAGAAAGTGGGAGCAAAGAATAAATTTTTTAATGTAAAAATCACATTATTGCATGCTGCAGCTTTTGAATTTGCGAGAATGTACACTTTTTAATTTGGTTAAATTTTTGAAGATGTGCAGCTTCTTCACAGTAATAATAACAGCATGAAATAAGCTGCTGCTGCTTTCTCGCTCGCTGCTGATTGAGTCCATCCGATTTGTCTTTCACCCGCTCGAAGCTTAAACACGCCGTCTTATAATCACAAATGAAGGGGCTTCCTGCTTCCTGGGAGAAATCCTCAGCCGTGCAGCAGATGATGCTTTCTCTGTTTGTCCAAGCAACAATGGCGGCTTGTTCCTAACAATTACAGCAAGGCAGAGGAAATACAAGAGACAGTGCTGCAGTGTGATCAGTTTTATTATTACATATGTTGGCTCAGTGCAAACAAGGAGTGTTAAACAGCAGGAGAATAAGTGTATATCTGCAAAAGACAGCAACAAAGTTGAGATTTATGTGGATTATCTGTGCAAAGGCTTCCAACAAATCATAGAGGCTTTTTAAAACTGTTTCATTTTCTAAAGAAACTGTGACAGACTGAGTGTAATTGACTATATAGATAAAAAGTTTCCATCCATAACTGTCGCTGCAAAGTTCTTCCAGTGCTGTACATCCAGGTTTTACGAAGGTGAAATTTGTCACATATCACCTTTATGCACACACAGCGAGACAGCTGAACAGATTTCTCTAATTCCTGAGGTCTATTAGTACAGTTATCGAAGGTTAAGACTCCCAAAATTCTAACTTTTGTGTGCTGGCAGAGTTCTGTGTGGACAGTATTTGCTTTAATGTTGAACACAGTGACAGTAACATCTCCTACACTCCACCTGATTCAGGCATCTGCAGTTATTTTTGCAGATATTTGTTGCGGTGACTTTAAACTCTTTATGAAGCATCACAGCGCGACCATATGGCGCAGAGCTAAATGACCCGAGGATCAACTCGACCACACGACTGATGCATTTATTCAACAGAGCCACAGCTGGGATGGACAGCGATGGCAGACAGAAGGAGGATGAACAGATTAGGAGTGAAGAGAAACAGAGGAAAAGAGGGAAGAAATAAAATAAAGGGGCGACAGATAACGAGGTGAACAAAGAGGAGGCCAGCGGTGTGGTTCATCTGCCGGGCAGGTCTTCAGGTCTGATGGCCTGTGAGTCCACGGAGAGCAGCTGTCACTCAAACACCCACCAGGGACTGCAGGGAATACCAAGTTACATCAAAAATTATTATCGTTCACCAAATCCACAGTTTCAAGCACATTTTAGCTGCTCAGTCTGGTAACCGAAAGTGATTCTCTTCACAAAAAGCTGCCTGGATAACACAGTTACTGTCAGTCATTTGCTATTGTTCGACCACAGCAGCAGCACGGTTGTTGGCACAGTTGTTATTTTCTAAAGAAATCTCCTGCATCTCTTTCCCAAACTCCTGCTTTCACACACAAACCTGCTAATGTGTTATTGTCTTTAAGCATCGAATAACCTCCAACCTTACATTTGTCTTGATCTGTACGGTCTTTATTGTACGTAAGTTTAAGTTCAGTGGTAGTGAAACCATTTGTTACAAAAAGAAAATATATTTAGGAGAAATTTCTGTCTGATTTAATATTTAAGACATTTTAATGAATTATATGTTTATGCTAATTATATGTATCTGACTACTACTTCAGCTGCTACTGCTTTAAATAGTACTGTTGCATTCTTTTTTTGCATGTTGCTGTAGATTTATACGTCATATTCGGTTACTTGACTTTTGAATTACATTGGTAGCATTAGTTTAGTTTTACATTTATTTTTGCACGGACAGCACATAATTCAAAGTAATTGCACCAGAATTAGTTAGCAGCTAATTTGCATCTGATGTCCCTGGACATATTGGATAGATAATGATAATAATGTATTATTGTATGTGCTATCACCATTTGTTGACAAGAACAAAACCTAGAACAACAAATACAACAACAACAACTAGAACAACAATTAGAACAAGTACAACTACAAAAAGAACTAGAACAATAACAAAAACAACAAGACCAAGAACAACAACTAGACCAAGAACAACTAGATCAAGAACAACTAGATCAAGAACAACTAGACCAAGAACAACTCAAACAAGAACAATTAGACCAAGAACAACTAGAACACAAGAACAACTAGACCAAGAACAACTAGACCAAGAACAATTCAAACAAGAACAATTAGACCAAGAACAACTAGAACAACAGCAACTCAGACAAGAACAAGTAGAACAAGAACAACTAGAATTAGAACAACAACTTGACCAAGAACAACTTGAACGAGAACAACAACTTGACAAAGAACAACTGGAACGAGAACAACAACCTGACCAAGAACAACTAGAACAAGAACAACTTGACCTAGAACAAGAACAATTCAAACAAGAGCAAGAACAGCTTCAACAAAAACAACTACAAAAAGAACAACTAGAACAAAAACAAGAACAACTACAATCAGAACAACAAGAACAAGTAGAAAAAGAAGTAGAACAATTAAAACAAGAACAACCAGACCAAGAACAGCTTGAACAAGAACAACTACAAAAACAAAAACTAGAACAATAACAAAAAGAACAACTCAAACAAGAACAACTAGAGCAAGAACAACTACAACAACAACTAGAACAAGAATAGCTAAAACAAGAACAATTAGAACAAGATGAACAAGAACAACAAGAAGGTCAAAATGGTTCCCCAAACTCCTCTCTGAAACGTGCTGGTTTGAACTCAAAATTCCTCGACAGTGGCAATAGTGAGGAGCTCCAAAAGGTTTCTCAAGGCTCTTCAACTTCTAAAAATGTATACATTACAACAAATCACAACCTCTATATGATGTTTTGCATGAACAGTGTTCATCATGCTCACAATCTTTAGCTTAGCACGTTAGCATGCCAGCACTACTGTTAGTGCTATCAAATGCAGTAATAGTAGTTGCGCTAGTTGCACAACTGAGGCTAATCAGATGGCCATTGATGCTGGGCATGGATATTTTGTAAATATT
Source organism: Amphiprion ocellaris (assembly GCF_022539595.1). NCBI lineage: Eukaryota > Metazoa > Chordata > Actinopteri > Pomacentridae > Amphiprion > Amphiprion ocellaris. Next base: position 10,433,700 of record NC_072774.1, read on the forward strand.
TCATTATGAAAAATTCAAAGAAATCCACAAAGTTATTACAACTGATCAGTCAACAATGAGTCAACAAAATGTAGAGTCATGTGAAAAAGTAAATTCAACCTATGAAAACTGTTTTGTTTTTTTGTTTTTTTGGACACATGCACACATTTAATCCTCTTTGTAACAGATAAAGGTTGTATACTTGAACAAAAACACATAGAAAATGGCTTTTAAGTCATTTGTTTTCAAAAAAAAATCACTACACAAGTTATTCTTCGACACCCTTGACCTCAGAAGCTAATACTGCCCCTCTTTAGCAGAAATAACTCCTTGTAGGCAATTTGCAAAACTGTCCACCACCCTTTGACATCAGGATGCTGAAATGTTTGACAACTTAAATACAAAATTCTTCCAGTTGCAAGATGTCTGAAGGTTTTCTTGCAAGTACTCCTTAACATGTCAGTGGGATTCAATATTTCCATAACTCTCTGTTTCTTATTTTTGAGACAGTCCTTTGCCAATGTGCTGAGGATCATTGTCCTCCATTTCTGAATTTCATCTTCTGCACAGATGCCTAAAATTATCTTCAAGCAGTGTTTGATACAATCCAGAATTCGTAGTTGAATCAGTGACTCAAAGCTCCCTGTAACTGAAGCAGTGAAACAACCACAAACCACAACATTTCAGTTGGTTTGGTCACAGTAACAGTAGATGTGTTCACTGTAGACCAAAGACATCTTTTCAGTAGAAGCACTGTTCCCTCTAAGCTGCGCGTGTGCGCAATTGCGCACTGCTGACATGCTCTCCGTGCACAGAAAATCTGCGCTGTGCACACACACACAAAAATTCCAACCTAAATTGTAAATAAAATAAACACGTAACAATTCATTCTGTGCTATTTTTCAATGTGAGTCAGTGAGTGACCGGTGACTGGCTGCTGCAGCCAATGATGCGATTCACATACGCATTTACCATAGACTGTATATAATGGTATTTACGCAGCTAATCAACGTCATTGACAGGCGTCCTCATGTGCAGCTACGTTGTTCTCATAGATATGAATCAGTAGACAGGACACGTCCCTTTGAGCTGCGTGCTACGGCGAGGCTAAGCTAGTGGGGGCAAAGTTTCAGTGCATTCCGTTGATGTAGACGGCGTAAAAACGGAAACAGCAACTATGCCGGCTCACTGTGCTGCATACAATTACACACTACGTCGTACGATTGAGACAAGGAAACTTGGAATTACTTTTCATAGGTAAGAATAGTTTTTGGCTCTTTTTTCATTATGAAATCTTGTTGAGAGCTTCCAGTCTATGAGAGCTAACTAGTTAGCCACTAGCAAAACGCTAAGGCGAGCTAGCAGCTTGACAACCAAATACCAGATGATTAATAGTAGCTGTAGTATAGCTGTACAAGCAGTAGTAGTAATACTAAAAGTACAAGCAGTAGTAGTATAAAATAGCTGTTAGAGTCATACAAGGAGTATCAGTATTTGTAATAATATTACAATTTGTAGTAGCAGTGCCAGTATCAGCAGCAGTAGTTAGTGTACTACTACCACTACTACTAGTAGTAGTCACATTGCTATTACTACCACCAATACTACCAATAGTAGTTATAATGCCTAACTCATATATATCCAGATTACCATCTATGTTCTTCCTCCAAACCCATTTTATGATTGGGATTACAGGCAATTCTTTAGGATTGCTCTCAAATAATTGAAATGTTACTAAACAAGGTTATACTTATCAAATTAAATAGCTCTGGTCTCCAGTATATTGGCGAATTCGGTTATTTGTACTTAATTTATTAGCATGATTTCTTTTTTAATATGTTGTGTACAGACTTAATTACTTCTCTGTCTACTTTTCTTACTCCATGTAGGTTTCCCAGAGACTATGGGTTGAGGAGGAATTGGAAGTTTGTCGGCTTAGACCTGGTGTCATTCCATCAGTGTTAAACTTCCCGGCTCATCTTTGAAGAGTATGTGCCAGAAAGACCACGACCAAGCAGCCTTGAGATCTTAGACAGCGTCTCCCTGAGGTGGGTGTCGATGGTGTTCACAGGTCTGTGGTAATCCCGTCAAAAAACAAAACAGAAAAAAATCTAGATTATAAATCAACATGTAACCAAAGCACTCTGTGTATAACGCCATAGTATAGGATGTAGTTCAGAAAATGTCAAAGTATAGTATACTTTAGTCAAGAATAACATAGTATGGCCTGTAGTTCATAGTACAGCATGTCGGCAAAAAAAAATCCATAGATTATTATGTGGTTCAAAAAGTGCAAAATGGTAGGATGCTGCCTAAAATTGTCATGTATGATATGTGGTTCAAAAAATGTCATAGTGCAATATATTGTTAAAATAGTATGTAATTCAAGAAAACATCAGAGTATAATACGTCATCTAAAAAATGCCATAGAATAATAATTTCATTGCACAAGTAAAAGTATAGTAAGTTTTAAAACTGTTCAAATTCTTATAATATGTTGCTAAAAAACAACAAAAAAAACTAAAACAAAAAAGGCCAGTAATATGTCAATTAAAAAAGCCTATAGTATAGTGTGCCGCCCAACAAACATCATAGTATAGCATGTCGCTCTAAAAACGTCACAGTATAGCCTTTAGTCCACAGCTGTCAGTAGGTGAGGAGCAACACAAAAACAGTCCAAACGCTGGTTTCCAGAGGGTTAGACGAGAATTTATTTGAAAGAGTAAGTTTACAACAACACAACATGTGAGGGGGTTAAAAACAAATGGGTGTTAGTAAAATAAAAATAAATAAACAGAACTAAAAGTGAACTTCATGTTGACATTGATGGGCATTCCAACCAGGAACAAAGTAAAAGATAGTAAATACGAAAAAAAAAAACTCTTCCTGTTCGCCTCTTAAAACCCAAAAACACACCGCAGTAGCACCCTAAACTAAAACTACCAATGGGTTCCCTGTTTTCCCTTTCCTATCTCCCCACACATCCATCAACCACTGGAACACATCTCCAAAGTTCTGCTGGACCAGCTCAGCTTCCCCTCAGAAGAAGTGCTGCCACCTGCCAGATGAAGGAGCCTTTTGAGAGGCAGCTGGCATCGTGATTGGACTGTACTTTGGTCTGTTCCAATCCAGCTTCAGCTCCAGAGACGGCAGGCGGGACGAGTCAACAGAGGCCTGGTGGACGAAGGCATGCAGCTGAGTACAATCCAGAAAACAACAGAGGAGGAGTGCAGCAGCCCAGAGCCAGAACAACCAGAGTAGCATGGTATGTCTCTTAGAAAACATCATAGTATAGCCTTTGGTATGAAAAAACGCCATCATATACATCGTATATTGTAGAAATAACAAGTCAAAGGAAAGAGACATCAACTGTAGAATTGTAGTAATTGTGGGCTGACTGATTTACTGATTATCAGTATTTTATTTTTTACTGATTTACGGTAATAAATACATTTAAAAATGGTGCTACTTTGGCTCTGAACCT